>NC_030851.1:35459650-35508490 GCF_000208745.1 Theobroma cacao
TGCATAAGCCATGTTGAGTAATTGAATGAAATCCAATTATTTATATGGGTTGGGATGAATTATTTTAATTGTCTCCTATTACTCGGCTTTAGATTATTTTGATGATGTCTGTCTACTCACTGGGATTTTATAATCTCACCCCTTCTTCCTATACATTTTTCAGGCTCAGGACAATTTGTTGATAGTTGATTAAGACGAGAATTAATCTGGGAGTTGCATCCTAGAAAGTAAGGGTTCATAGCCCTACATCTTCTTAGTTAGTTGGTGGCCCACGTGTCACTGTAAAAGTAATTTTAATCTTCAGTTATTTGATTTAAAATATGTATGAATATATTTAGCTTTTACACCATGTTTTTGGCGAGTTTCGGTATTTTCAAAGAAAAATGACGAAAATGCCCCTCTGAGCCAGAAAGTAATATTTTATTGTTTTGATTTGGAAATGACTTATGATTTTTTTGAAATGTGAGATTTAATAACTGTCGCTCAGTGGGGAGATGCGGAAGATGATGCTAAGCCACTGGCTCGATGGGAGTTTCGGGTCGTGATAGCTAGTCATGTTGTATTTAGGAATAGAACATTTATTTGATTTAAATCTCTTGTTAACTATTCTAATTGTATTATACGACTAGAACTAGAGTTTTATTAGGACATGGGCCTATAATATTATAAATAAGACTTATAGGCTTAGTTATTATTCACATTCAAATTAAGAGTTAATAAAGAATATTTTCTTAAGAAAGAGTGCTTATTTCTTTAGGCTCTTTTTAAAGAGTAAAAGATTTTAGTATCTTAGGCCTAGCCAACCAAAGTGAGATTTTGGCTATATTTATCTTAGTGGGGTTTTGAACCTTACCAAGATTGGTGATTCACCTTAGTGGGATTTTCAACCTCATCACAATTGGTGTCTTTTACAATGCTTAGGCGTCTTTACAACTCCCTGGCGTCAGTTTGGTATCAGAGTGGGAGGATGATTGTTCGTTGCGTAGTTTAAATTCGCTATTAGGTTTTGACACTCTTTGTTCGGGTAATTCTATTTCTTTTATTATTTTATAGTTATATCATCATCTTTTTTCTATATCACCACATCGTCATTACCATACAATAAAATACCGCTAAGACCCCAAAATCGTTAAAAAAACGATCACAAGATCGAGATTGTGGAACTACGTCATGAAATTCAAGAATTACAAGAGCAACTCGTAAGACGTGATGCTCATATCAACAATAGCAGCTCTAGGGATGAGGAGAATGATACTAACCCGTTTCATCAAAATTCATCATCTGATGAAGAAGTACCTCTTTGTCACCCGAGAACTGCTGCTATCAGAGATTTGATAATCAAAGTCAATATTTTTGAGTTTAAAGGAAGACTTCACCCTGATGACTTCCTTGATTGGCTTTTCATAGTGGAAAGAGTTTTCGATCTCAAAGGTATTCTTGATGAAAAATGTGTGAAGCTTATGGTAATTAAATTGAAGAAGCACGCTTCCATTTGGTGGGAAAATCTCAAAAAGGCAACGAGAAAGAGAAGGCCGCAATAAGATCAAAACATGTGATAAGATGCGTCAAGAACTCAAGCGTAAGTTCCTTCCTAAGTATTATTGAGTAGAAATTTGTATCAAATTTCATAACTTGAGGCAGAAAACAATGTCGGTGGAAGAATATACAATGGAGTTTGAACAACTTCACGTGAAGTGCGATGTCCATGAACTTAAAGAATAAACTATGGCTGGTTATCTTGAGGATTTTAATGTTGAAATTGCATATATTGTTCAAATACAACCATATTGGAACTTAAATGATGTCATAAGATTAACATTAAAGGTTCAAAAACAATGATCATAGAAAAGCTTAGTGATAGGAATCTATCTTAAACCATGGAAGTCAAAGTTCAGCAACTATTCTGCCTCCAAAGGTAAATTTTTTCGAAACTGTAAACAATAATGATAAAGAAACTACTTTTACTTGTGCTTCAAATGCTAAGGATTTAGGCATATTACTTCGATTGTCCGAATCGAAGAATTATCTTCTTAGTAGAAGAAGAAAGTTTGGAAGAACCTAGCATGGAAGAAATAGAGGATGAGCTAGAAATATTCAACAACGATGAAATAAAAGAAGTTTCTACCGACCATGGAGAAGCTTTTGTTGTTCGTCGTAACCTTAACACTGCTATGATGACTAAAGGTGAAAGTTGGCTTCATCATAACATATCAATACAAGGTGCACATTCTAAGGGAAGGTTTGCAATGTCATTATTGATAATGGAAGCTGTGAGAATGCTGTTGCCAACTACATGGTGGAAAAGTTGAAACTTCCAACTAAAGTACATCCTCATCCTTACAAGTTATAATGGCTGAGAAAAGGAAACGAAGTTAAGGCAACGACGTGTTCTTGTGTTCAATTCTCTATTGAAAATAAGTATCAAGATGAAATCTGGTGTGATATTATCCCAATGGACACATGCCACCTGTTGTTGGGACGCCTTTGGCAATATGATCGTCGAGCTCACTGATAACTCTATAATATAGAGTTATTTGAGCTTAATTTTGATAGTAATTTAGCTTAATTCTTGTAGTAATGTACAAAAATTAGTAGATTTTATTTAATAATTTTAAATTAGTTATTTTAGGTGAGTCAATCTAATCTTAGTTAATTTTATACTTTATTTGGTGTTAATATGGTTAAGATAGCTTGTTATTGATTTATTTGTGCTATTGTATGTATTTGATGAAAGAAGAATTTTAGTAAAAGAATGAGAGAACTAAAAAACACTAGATTGACATATGAGAGTTAAGCCACAGAGTCATTGAAGGACTTTGAAAGATTCAAGGAAATTTGGATATCAAGAATACAATCCTTGGTTTTTTCTATCTTTTTGTTATTATCTTATTCTCTTGGTTTTAATGTTTAAATTTTATTCAATGATGATGTGTGACTTGATGGGGAACTAAATTGTTAATCTAAGATTATGATTGAACTCAATATGTAATCTGAATTATGTATCTCTCTTTTACTTATGTTTGATAGATTTAAGTTGTTTATTTTATTCTTTTCTTAATGCTTTTAGTTGACTGGCCACCAATTAGATTAAATTGAAAACTTAGGTTAAACCCTGACGAAGGAGATTTAGGTAGATCTTGAATATAATAGTTTATGATTGAATACACTTAGTTGATTAGGTGGTTCGATTTGCATATAGGGTAAACATACACCTATAAGCCATACGTAGTCAAAATTAGAGCACAAACTTAATGAATTTTTCTACAATATAATTTGCATAGATATATAGTAAATTAATTAGGAGAGGTATTTTTATAAGAAACTCAACAGAGACTTGTAAATAATTTAGGACCCTAGGTTATTAACTTAATCCATTAAACTAAGTTAAGAGAGAGAAACAATATTCAGATGAAATATTAAGGGATATCATAATCTTAGGTTTGATAATCACTAGAAGTTAATAATTTTGTTGATATATTAGTTTTAGTTTTTAGTTTATTAGTTTTAAATTTTAATTTTAATTGTTTGGATAAAATTAGGGTGTGCTAATTTTAGTAGTTAACAGTAAAGATTAATTCAATTCTCTATGGGATCAACACTTTACTCATCTCTATATTATCTTTACGATACGTGCGTTTGCGTAAGAAATCAACAACTGTCACGACCCGGAACTCCCATCGAGCCCGTGACAACAGCCGCGACGTCCCGATAGGTACTCATTACCCCGAATGCCGATCGAAACCCCGCAAGGCTTAGCATCAGCTTCCGCATCTCCCCGGTGAGCGACAGTTATTAAATCTTGCATTTCAAGAAATCATAAGTCGTTTCCAAATCAAAACAATAAAATATTATTTTCTGGCTCACAAGGGCATTTTCGTCATTTTTTTTTTCAAAAATATTGAAACCTGTAAAAAACATGGTGTAAAAGCTAAATATGTTCATACATGCGTTAAATCATATAACTGAAGTATAAAATTACTTTTACAGTGACACGTGGGCCCCCAACTGACCAAGAAGGTGTACGGCTACAAACCCTTACTATCTAAGATGCAACTCCGAGATAAATTCTCGTCTTAATCAATAATCAACAAACTGTCCTGAGCTTGAAAAATGGATAGGAAGAGGGGTGAGATTATATAATCCCAATGAGTAAACAATTACCATCAAAAGCATCTAAAGCCGAGTAGATGGAGACAATATAAAAAACGTTATATCTCAATAATGTTCATAACGCAAAATTCGTTTCAATCTATACCAAGCAATTTCTTTTCATCAAAATTTCCCGGCTTATGAATTTCTTAAACTTGGTCCCTGCCAGAATCATTCTCTCGAGTACCTTCGTCAATATCCCACTAAGATCGCCAAGGCTGTTAAATGTACCATACCCATAAACTTGTTTTCACATCTGACACACAGTCGTTCCTTGGCGTTGGCTGAGTCCCACTCTCACGTGGTGGCCCCGAACGTGAGGTGTACTCAAATCTTACCTTAGGAGATACTTCATCCAACATCTCCCCCCGGAGGTAGTTATATAATTGGGTTACCGTGCCCCTCTCATTGGCAGTCCACGGAAACCCCCACCACTGCAGTGACCGTTTAATATACCACCAGACCCATAAAATTTCCAATAGCATAATATGGCGAATAAAATTTAATCCAGTCTACCTAAACCAATCCAAAACTGTTCACATATTTCATGCCAACCCCAAAAATTTAGCAATCATGCTACCATAGTGTCATAAGCCACAATTTCAATAACATATAAAATTATAAATTCAACACAGTCTCCATATACTCAATTTTCTCAAAACAATATTTAATTTCAAAGCCAGTATAAATCTCATTTTTATTGGAAAACATAATATTTTATAATTTAAACTCACCATTCGATAAAAGTATTAAACAAGTATAATTACTCTAGATATTTAAGACGATAAATTGTCTACTCATAGTTCTAGGAGTAAAGTACTCCTAACCCCAGTCTTCAAGCACAATCTTTGTACTTTTACTAGTGTAATTTGCTCACCATTTATCCACAATGTACAATACATAATTCACCACATCAATACTTGACTATTATAAAATCAATTCAGGCTCGGTGTATATGCATGATATGATATGCAACTTATCCGACTACTACTTAAATGCGATGCTGACCTAATTCGGCCTATTACCCGATTAAATCACAATTGTGTCCGATTTGGCTCCAAATTGCACCATTTCATTTCTAATATTTCAATTCACTAAATATAATTCCAATAGTCTAAAATTCAGCCTAACAACCCTCACAATTCTTCTTGAAAATTTCGGCCATTGTGGTGCACTAACACCGTGATTTTTCTTACTTAATTTTTTTCACCATTATTCATCATTTTTTAAGCCATTTCTCTTGAAATAACAACAATCCATCACCCACACACATCAAGGAAGATTCGGCCATGAAGATTCATGGGGAAAATGGATTTCGTTCTTGTTGTTTTGCTTTTAAATATGCTAAACTAACTAAAAACACTAACATATCTTAAAATCAATTCAATCCAACATCTTTCTCTCTCCATACCCATTTTGACCAGCCATGAATTCATCATGAAAACATGTAATTTAACCATGGAAAATAAGGAGAAATGCTTAAGGAAAATAGATTTCAAGCTTAAGTTGAAAAATCCTACCTTTTTCACTTGTTTTCCTTGATTTTTCACACTTTTTCTCTTGAAATTCTTCACCTAGGGTTTGTTCTTCCTTTCTTTCCCTCTCTTCCTTGCTTGGCTGAATATTTGGAGAGATAATGGGATGATTTATGCTGATTTTTAAGTTAAATAATAAAATATCCTAAGCTTGACACATGGCATGTTTCCATTGGTCCAAATTTTAAATATTTGACTTTTAATTCTTTAATTCTCCACCACACATTTATCATGTTTATCCATTTCCATGATGAATAAAATCCCTTAGTCTTGACAAGTGTCGGGGGTGAAAATTTATCGATTTGCCTCTCGGGGTGACAAAATTACCATTTCAACTTATACTCCAAATTATACCAGAATTAAAATTTTTTTTTTCACTTCTAAACCTCAAATCATACTCCAATAAGTCAAATGGGGCCAAAAAAATCTTTTCTAAAATTTCCATTTTGTCCCCAGGTGGCAAATGACCATTTTGCCCATAGATAGTGAAAATTTCGGTTTGACTTCAATTTGATCCTCAAACTCCAAATCACCATTTTAAGTCATCCCCGGACTCTGAAATTCCCAATTTCACCTTAAAATCCCTATTTTAATTAGTTCGAGGTATAAATCGACTTACTTGTACTTCGAAGCACAATATCGACTTTTAAATATTCTTCCGAGGCTGTTCAAATTTACAATCACTCTATTAGTCTCATGTGTAACATGGTAGATAATTTAGGGCCTATAATATTGACAACAACACTCACTATGATGGATACAAGAATACTTATTCCTTCATCAAGGATGGAGTAAAAATTATGTTAACTCCATTAAAGCTAAAAGATCGACCAAAGAGACAAAAGGAAGATAAAGCACTCATCACTGTGTTTGGCTTAAACAAAGTTTACCGTGAGTCAAGCCTTTTATTAGTTTGTGAGGAGAATGAAGTATCTTCACCCTTATCTAAAGATGTCAAACCCATAATTGAGGAGTATTGTGATGTTGCTCTTGATCAGATACCCTATGGACTGCCACCAATGCGAGATATTAAGCATGCCATTGATTTCATCCCTGGTTTTATAATTCCAAATAAGCCTGTTTATTGCATGAGTCCACAAGAGCATCAAGAGTTACAACATCAAGTCAAACAACTTTTGGAGAAAGGCCTGGTAAGAGAAAGCGTTAGCTCTTATGCTGTTCTTGTTTTATTAGTTCCAAAAAAAGATGGAACATGGCGTATGTGCATTGATAGTTATGCTGTGAACAAACTCACCATCAAGTATCGTTTTCCCATTCCTAGACTTGATGATTTGTTGGATCAATTGCATGGTGCTATTATCTTCTCCAAGATTGATTTGTGTAATGGTCATCACCAAATTCAAATGCAACTTGGAGACGAATAAAAAACAACCTTCAAAACACTGAATGGATTATTTGAATGGTTGTTGTGGACTATGACAGTATGTGGAACCAAACATCTACAAGGAGTATGTTAAGACTTACTACTTAGAGTCGAGTTTTTTCTGACCCGAAGAGAATGACGCGGGATCATCTAGGATTGTAGTTTATTTATTTAGTTTTTTCTAATTTTAGTTGATTTAGGATTTTTTTTCTTCTATTTAGATTAGGATTCTTTTCTTCTTTTTATTAGGATTTTATTACTTTTAAGAATTATTATTGATTAGGCTAGTCATGTTGTATTTAGGAATAGAACATTTATTTGATTTAAAGCTCTCGTTAACTATTCTAATTGTATTAGACAACTAGAAGTAGAGTTTTATTAGGACATGGGCCTATAATACTATAAATAGGACTCGTAGGCTTAGTTATTATTCATATTCAAGTTGAGAGTTAATAAAGAATATTTTCTTAAATAGGAGTGCTTATTTCTCTAGGCTCTTTTTAAAGATTAAGAAGTTTTAGTATCTTTGGTCTAGCCAACCAAAGTGGGATTTTGGCTATTTTCACCTTAGTGGGGGTTTTGAACCTTGTCAAGATTGGTGATTCACCTTAGTGGGGTCTTTAACCTTGCCACAATTGATGTCTTTCACAATGCCTAGGTATCTTTATAATGCCTTGGCGTCATTTTTGTTACTTGTTTTTTGTTTGTCAAAGCAAAGGTATACTTTGAATAATTAAAAACAAAAAACAAACTTTTTTTCATGAATAATAAAAATGCATAATTGTAATTTATATAAAAGAATATGCCTTCTAGTTTAGTTTTTTTTTTCATTTTTGATTAAATATGATTTTGCTAACAACTTTTGAGGAAGTAAAATGCCAAATAGTTGAAAAGCAAGTAGTAACAGAGTGAAACTGAGTCTAAGTTACTTAGCTGTGGAATTATGTTTAGTTCACTAGCAAATGACAATTGAAAATTTTTGCTTTTAAGATTGCAAAGTTTATAAATGTGTTGTATATAACTAATAATAGTGTCAAGCTTGAGACAAGGTTGGTAATTCATGTAAG
The DNA here is from genome assembly GCF_000208745.1 of Theobroma cacao. NCBI lineage: Eukaryota > Viridiplantae > Streptophyta > Magnoliopsida > Malvales > Malvaceae > Theobroma > Theobroma cacao. The sequence goes on from NC_030851.1 coordinate 35,467,786, forward strand.
GTTGTTTCTAGGGCTCATGAATGGCTCATTTAAAACTTGTTCTTGAGTTTGTTTATGTGTTCATTTATTAAGAACGTACTTAATGTGGTTAAATATAAAATTGATAGTTAAATGTTTTTGAAAGATTTTTTTTTTGTATTTGTTTCTTAGTTTTTATTTTTATTTAGATTGTGGTTGTAGAATTTTGGTTATAATAGATTTGAAATTAGTTGTGTTTCTGTTATCAAGCTTGAAATTAAATAGTTAAGCTTTAACTTACAAGTTTGAGCTTGATTAGAGCTCAATTAAAGCATGATCTTAAAATTTTCTTCAATAAAAGACCTTGATTTTGAAATATTGAGCTTAAAGATGAATTTAAACCAAATAATTGCTTACTGCATAATCTCATTCCTAGATCTGGTTTACTTTCATCCTGTAGCTAGTAATATTCCTGTTGTAAAAGAGGTTGAAGCTATCATGGATCCATCGACCTTCATGGTTGTGCTATTTATGGTGTCAACCATTTTGCTCATCCCATTTGTAGTGTGAGCCGAGGTGATATTCGCACCCGTAATGTAGGGATAGAATTGGGTTTTTGGGTCAGTTTGGGATACCTAATGCATGCACTTGCACTGTTAACCTCTTATGCTGGGTGTCACAAACTACGTTCCTTCGCTTAAGTATGTGATAGTCCGTGGGGCACTAGAGTGAAAGCTTCAACTCAAGTCAGCCAATACTCAGTTATATCTTATCTAACAATAATAATAACAACAAATCAGACTAAAAGAATCCGCATCAAAATAAAAAGGCATATCGAATGCCATATATACAACCACTAAATCATAAAAAGGAAAAATATTTTATTATTATGAAATTAATTACAAAGGGTCCAAGACATGCCATCGTCAAGCCATAGATGCAACCCTAGATGATTTGCTACAAACATACCTTTACCAGTGAGGTGACCCAACAATCTACCTACCACTCACCCCCTATAAAGAGTTTATGAGATTTTACAAGTATTTTACCAGTAGCCATTACATCGCTTAGAATGAGAACATTCCTTTCCTAAAGGGTCTTTTCCCCTAAAGACTTAATAAGTATTTTTGGAGGTATCACCACGAGCTATTACATTGTTTGAAAAAGGGACATTTCCCTTACAAGTACAAAAGACTCAATCTCATAGACAACTCTACCCTATCATAGTTTGGTACAAGGTTGGCTCATGATATCTGTCATGATGTGTGGGTCCAGGAACTCGACCGCTAGATGTGGGTAACTTAGAGAGTCACCACCAATCCTTTTTTTACCTAGGTGTAATTGGCCACCGATTAAATTTGTTCTATTCGACGGAGTTCTAAAACAACTTTATATCCATCTAAAGAACAACAAACTTGTCTATGTATTTTATTTAGAGTTGAGTTCGAGAGTACTATTATGCACAAGGAAGGATTAGCACCTCTATGACACCCCGTTCCACCAACGTTACCATTTAATCATGTATTATCCTAACCCATTAATTTTATTCTTATATTTCTTTAATTATTATTTATTTAATTTATCTTTTATTCTATTAACAAATTAAAATATTCTGTTTCGTTTTATGAGTGTGACATGAATATGATGCGATTATGAAATGCGTAGCAAAAAATCCCAGTAATGCCAAATGAAACCTTTTATTGAGGATATTTCTCAAATACGCCCATCATACTGGTGAGATTCAAGAATATCCTATCACTTAGGGAATTATTAGGAAAACTCACCTTCACAAGTTTAACAAGTAAATCTTATCATCGGGGCAGTAGTGTGGCAAGTAAAAAATGATATTTTTTCGTGAATGTAAACCTACTACGAATGGAAGCTTTTTATTAAAGAAATTCTCTAAGCCCTCCTAACATATTGATGGGACTTGGAGGTATCTTTTTACTTAAGGAATTTTTTGAAGAAACTCGCCTTCGAATGCTCCTCGAAAAGTCCCTTCATCGAGGCTTATACTCGTATACAAAATATGTTTATATGCCATGACATTTAACAATGTAATAATGGTACATGATGCACTCATAATTTTAATATTTGTTTCTTATCTCTAAAAATTTTATTATTGTTCCCTATATGCATATATACCATGAACGAATATTTTATATTTACTTATTGCTCCTATATAACCATTTTTATTTCATCATGTATTTTTGCTATGTAAGTACTGTACTTACTTATTTTACTATATGAACTTCTCTAAAATCATATTTTTGAACCAAGTATATTTATTTTATAATTATGATTATTTATGTATATGTACTTTATCCATTTCTTTTTGTATTATTATTGTTATTATCATGTTAATTGTTATCATCATTTCCTCATCTCTTTTGTTTTTTATATTTTTGACTAATTGGTAATTGAATATATATAAATTTTTTTATTTAAAATTAAGAACATCGAAATTCCAAATTAAGACCACCCCATCGAACTGGTGGGGTTTTAATCAAAATCCCTAACCTAAGGAAATTCACTCGAAATTGTGACTTTTCACGTTCCATATGAATATCCCATCATCGGTATGATTTGATATTCTCCCATTAGCAATATTACAGATATTTTACATTTAATAATTTCATGCTAAGTCCCATCCTTTTATTTATTTTTTTATGTATATGCCTATATGAATATAAACTTATATAATTAAATGTGTTGTGCCTAACGTATCCTTTACGTTTGATCTACCCTTTCTATTTGACTCACTTTCATGTGATTACCTGTTTTAACATTATTTTTATTTGATCTATTTTTCTTATGGCAAAATATACTTATGCTTCATATTTTCATACATGTTTTAGCTAGATTAATTTTTCATAACTAAATATTATTTTATTTACTTGATTCTATTTTTAACCTCTAGGTATTTATTTATCTATCCCATATATTTGTATTTTTAACCTAGATCTACTATTGTTTATTACTATTTTATTAGTTAGGCATTCCTCTTTATTTATATACTTATATTTTAACTAACTAAACCTATCACTTTATTATTAAATATTTATCTACTTCTTTGTTTATAATTTGTTTTTGCTTTTCCTTTTCTACTTTATATTTTTACATTAACATATAATATTTTTTTTATATATAATTTTTTTATCTTTTCATTTTAATTAATCACGTACTAAACTAATATATTTTCCACAAAATCTTTAGACTAAGCCTAATGCAACAAAATCGAACAAGCCCACAAAGAAAAAGGGTTTACCTTCCTTGGGAAAGAAGCGGCCCAAGACAATCAAGCTCGCTTCCAAATCTACTTCCCAGGGCTCAAGAATCCTTACTCAAAATGCATCGTTTTGGTGCTTTGCACAATGACTCCTCCTTTCCAAATGGTGGCAAAATGACGTCATTTTGTAGTTATTAAACTTGGGTAGAAAAACCTTTTTTTTATTCTTCCCTTATTTCTTTTCTTCACTTTCTCTCTCTAATCGGCTATCCTCTCTCCGTTCTCTCTAAAATTTTCAACCTTCCTTCTCTCTCACTCAACCTTCAATCACCGTCGGTCCCCTCATTCTTTTTTTTTTCTTTCCTTCTTTCTCTTTTTTTCTTGCTTTTCTTCTTTCCTTATCTCTTTCTCTTTTTGTTTTCTTTCCTTCCTTCTCTTTCTCTTTTCAGCTTTCCTTCCTTCCCTCTCTTTTGTTTTTCTCTTCCTTTCCTTCCTTCTCTCTCTTTCGACTTTTTTTCCTTCCCTTTTTTTTTTTTTCTATTTCCTTCTTTCTCTTTCTCTTCCTTACTAGCGTCTTTTCCTTCTCTTTCTCTCTTTTTTTGCTTTTCTTCCTTGCTTCCCTCTCTTTTTTTTTCTTTTCCTTTCCTTCTTTCTCTCTCTTTTTAGCTTTCCTTCCTTCATTTTCTCTTTTTCTTCCTTCTCCCTCTCTTCCTCGTTGACATCTTCTCTCTCTCTTTCTTTTCCATTAGCAGGCAACTTTGTCACCAACCCTCTTTTTTTTTTTTATTTTGACACAACCCATAAAAAAATCCACTATTCTCCTTTCTCACTACCGAAACCCACCTTTCAACCACTAGCTTTCTCCTTTTTTTTATATGTTTTTTTTTGTTGTGATTTTTTGATTGATTTTTTTAATTATGGCTAGGGTAGTTGGCTAATAGAATTTAGAATTTTCTCTGATTGTTGGTTTTTGGTTTAGAAAATAGGATTTAGTTTTTTTGTTGTTGTTAAATCCTCCCTGCCTTTATGAGTTTCAAAAATTTTTATAGTGCCGAGTTGTCCAGGTTTTGGACAATCTCAAGAGTGAAATCATGCTCTTCTAAGCATGATTTCACAAGAGTATTGGCAATAAGAGGCTTAGGGTGGCAACTAGAGGTGACCCCTTCTTCCCTATATCTGCCTACGTCCAAGGGCATTAAATGCCCTGCAATGGTAATGATTAGAGGAGCTGGTATGATGGCCATAGGCCTGAAAAACACTAACCGTGGGAAATGGGGCATAGGCAACTGTGCACTATTTTCCCCATCTTTTTTCTCTCTTTTTTATTTATTTATTCATTTATCAATTTTTTGATTTATTCATTTACATATTTTTATTAATTATATTTGGGATTCTTGGGTAAGTGTCTACAACATCCTCCCCTACTCAATCTGTCGATGTCCTCATTATCTGGTTGGCTTGAAACTCTTTAATCTTCTGCTGTAAGGTGTGGAGGTCAACTTCATTCTCTTCGGTGATCTCATCTAGTCTCGAACCTTCCCATTTCGCCAGGTACTTTTGTGTTGGTTGTCAGTTGATGGTCATCATCCTCTTTGCCAAAATCTCCTCCATTCGTCGCTATGATGGTGGCTTGGTGTTGATGGCTGTTCTTGTGGCTTGACTCCTACTTGCACTTGCTAGAGTTGTGTGGAACGGCTTCAGATTGCTGATGTGAAACATGAGATGTACCTTCATCCACTTGGGTGGATCAATCCTGTAAGAAGTCTTCCCCATTTTGGCTACCATCGATACTAAACCTTCATACTTCCGTACTAGTCATCTATCTCTCTTCCTTAGGAATCGAAATTGTTCGAGGTACCAACTTCACTAGCACTAGGTCTCCCACCTTAAATTTTTGTTTTCTTCGACCTTTATCTGCCTACTCATTCATCCAGTTGAAGGCTTTCTTTAAATAAGCTTTGGAGATTTCAACATTTTGCCTCTATTTCTTAGCAAAGTTAAACGTTCGTGGTCTTTTCTCAGTATACGATTCCATTGAAGTATGTAGAAGTCTAGGTTATTGTCTACTTACAACCTTTAAAAGGGTTCTATTGGTGGTTGAGCTATTCTGTGAGTTGAAACATAGTTAAGCCACATCTAGTAGGTTGGGCCAATTCTTTCGATTCACCTGTACAGAGTGTCGTAGGCATTCTTCCAATAATTGATTAAAGCATTTTGTCTAACCATCTATTTATGGGTGATAACGGGAGGATACATTGAGCTTTACCCTTAATAGCTTGAAAAGCTCTTTCTAAAAAAAGTTGATAAACCTTGGATCTTTGTCGTTAATAATGCTCTTTGGAACACCCCAATATTTTACCTCATGTTTAAAAATCGTGCGAGCCATTTCTTCTGTAGAGCCAAACTTCTGTACTGGAATGAACGTCGCACACTTGGAAAACCGATCCACCACTACCAAGATTGTTGTCATATCCCCCACTTTAGGAAGTCCTACAATAAAGTCTAAAGAAATACTTTCCCAAGCTTTGGTCAGCATTGGTAGAGGTTCGAGCATTCCCATCGATCTTTGTCTGTCTACTTTGTTTTGCTGGCAAATGAGGCATGTCTTCGTATTATCCATCACATCTTGTTGCATATGAGGCCAATAGTAACCTTGTTTAGTAGTACAATAGTCCGTCACCAACCTAGATGTCCTACCCAAGGAGCGTTGTGACATTCCTGCATTAATTTCTGCCTAAGGTCTCCTGCTCTTGGAACAAATATGTGGGGTCCTTTCGTTAGTAGGAGTCCATTTTTCACCCAAAAGTATTTTGACTTTTCGCTTTCCAACAACTTCTTAATGGCTATTGCTTGAGGGTTTCGATGCAAATTTTTCTCAATCAGATTACGGATATTTGTGGTCACTCTATTGGCTGTCATTTGCATGATCACCCTTAGAGTTATAAATTCGACTTTCTTACTTAAGGCGTCTATTATAGGGTTCACTTTTCCAGTTTTATGCTCGAAGGAAAAATCAAACTCAGCTAGGAACTCTTGCCATCTCGCTTGCTTAGCTGTAAGTTTTGGCTATGTGAAAAAGTGGCTTACAGTTGTATTATCGGTCTTAACCATGAATTGTGATCCTAAAAAGTAGTGTCGCCAAGCACGTAAATAATGAATCATTATAAGTAGTTCTTTCTTCTTTGATGTGTATCTCCTCTTAGCTTTATTCAACTTTTGACTTATGAATGCAATCGGGTGTCCTTCTTGTAGCAATAGTTCTCCAAGAGCATAGTCCGATGCATCCACCTGTACCTCGAAAGGCTTTTCAATATCAAGAAGCGATAAAACAAGATCAGTCATCATCGTGTCCTTCAAACCTTCGAAGGCTTTTTGGCACTACAGTGTCCAGTTTCAGTTCTATCCCTTTTTCAATAGTTTTGTCAATGCTATTGTTCTTTTTGAATATCCTTCCATAAATCTCCGATCATAATTGGCTAGATCTAAGAAAAAACGAAGCTCAGCTGCATTCTTAAGGGTGGGCCATTCTTTGATAACTTTGACCTTCTGCATGTCCATTAATATGTCCCTTTATTCAATTATGTGGTCAAGAAACTAGATTCGGGTTTGCGTGAATGCTCATTTCTCCATTTTTACATATAATTGGTGGTCGTGTAGCTTTTGGAAAACTTGTCGCAAGTGCCGTTGATGCTCCTCTAAGGTCGAACTGTACACCATAATATTATCTAAGTAGATCACCAAGAACTTGTCCAGATAATCATGAAACACCTAGTTCATCAGTGTGCAAAAGGTAGCAGGAGCATCAGTTAGTCCAAAAAGCATAACGAGAAATTCAAATATGCCATATCACGTTATGTTGGTGGTTTTCAGCTCATCTCCCTCAGCCACTCTTACTTGATGGTAACCTGATCTCAAATTTAGTTTGGAGAAGTACTTCGCACCATTTAGCTGGTCAAATAGATCTGCTATAAGAGGGATAAGATATTTATTCTTAATTGTGACTTTATTCAAAGCCTGATAATCCATGCATAATTGTAGACTCCCATCCTGCTTCTTCTGAAACAATACTAAGGTTTCAAAATGTGCTTTTGATGGTCAGATGAATCTGCCTTGAATCAGCTCATCTAATTGTTTCCTTAACTTTGCTAACTCTGAGGGAGCCATCTTGTATGGCCCTTTTGCAGGCGGCTTGACTCTTGGAAGTAATTATATCTCGTGATCGACAACTTGTTGAGGCGATAGGACCCTTGATAGTTGTTTTGGCAACATATCTTGAAATTCTTCTAAAACCAGTTTCACTTCTTTAGGTAGTGGGTTTCTGTTATCTTCACCTTTGTAGATGGGCATGGCCATATAAAAGGGCACACCTTTCTTGATTCCCTTCTTAAACTGTATAGCTAATATCATTTTCTTTTCGCTCTTAGGTAGGATTGTAGCCAGTACCATACATGGTTGTCCTCCAAAAAACATTAAATAACTTACAGCAGGGAAAGTGATGGCTTGTACTTTCGTCATAAAATCCAAGCCTAAGACAAAATCAAAATCATCTATAATGGCTACTATCAAGTTTACCTTCCCTTCCCAAAAGCTAATCTTAATCTTTACGTCTTTAGCTGATAATTTTATTTTATAGAATTATTTTATTCTAATTTTGTTATTAAATATTAGCTAAGTCCTTAATTTTTAATTATAATTTATTTATTTTTAGTTGTTTTTATAATTAATTTATTTTTGAGTGAGTTATTTTAATTTTGTATTATTCTTTTTAGTTTAGTTATTATTTATTAGTTTTTTATATTTTTCATAGGAATAAAAGAATTGGGCTTAATTTTGGAAAGTGAGATGTTGAAAGACCCGAAAGTCTACTTGCATATACTTCAGTGTTTTGGCGATAACTCAAGCTACAGAGAGGTGTGATAATTCTATTTTATAGAATTATTTTATTCTAATTTTTGTTATTAAATATTAGCTAAGTCCTCAATTTTCAATTATAATTTATTTATTTTTAGTTATTTTTATAATTAGTTTATTTTTAAGTGAGTTATTTTAATTTTGTATTATTCTTTTTAATTTAGTCATTATTTATTAGTTTTTTATATTTTTCATAAGAATCAAAGAATTGAGCTTAATTTTGGAAAGTGAGATGTTGAAAGACTCGAAAGTCTGCTTGCATAGACTTCAGTGTTTTGGCGATAACTCGAGCTATAGAACTCCAAATGATGCGATTCTTGGACCATTGGAAAGCACAAAATCAATCCAGAATCTTGAGACTCAAGTGGGCCAACTTGTCAATTACATCAACAATCGGCCTCAAGAAATTTTACCAAATAACACTGAGCCTAATCCTAGAAGAGAAGAATATGGTAAGCATCTTGATGAGGGAAATGGCAAAAATGTGGTAAATGATGGAGATAAAGTAGATCAAGGAAATACTTCCAGCAATCAAGTTCAAGATGAAAAAATTAAGCAAGAAGAGAAAGTATCTACACCACCACAAGTGAAGCCATATGTGCCTCCTATTCCTTTTCTAGATATAGTTGATAAGTTACCTAAAGAGACTGTTGATATGGAAAATCCAAATAAGCTCTAATGATAACACTTAAGATAGGAAGTGATGTAGGCCATCTTTGGATCGTTTAAGCCTCTTTTAGCCTACCCTATTATATTTATCCTTAGTCATCCTTTTTGAGCCTAATTTACCTTTTCTTTGTAATTACACAATTATGTTAGCCTTAAAGTCTATTTGAATCTAGCGATTTGAACCTTTCACCCTCTACGTATTTTAATCTTTCTAAGGAATGATTTGAGTCTAAGAATAAATTGAGGGAGAAAGGTGAAAAGAAAAAAAGAAGAAGTGATGGTTGTTAGGAAAATGACCCCTAGTTCATAATTATCAAAAATAAGTTTGGGGGTTGAAAAAGAAAAGAAAAAAAAAAGAAATAAAGTGTATTGTACATAGGAAAGTTTTCTTCAAGTTTGGGGGTGCTATTAAAAAAAATTGAGCTCTTTATATGTCTTAAATTGATTAAGTGCTTAGGGTGAATTTGAGCCTAAATATATCTTTTATCATACCTTGACCCTAACCTTACATTACAAGCTTGATAAAGACCTATTGATCCTTGAATAAGTGTTAATCTACATTAGTGGAGAGAGAGATAAAAAGCAAACTTTTGGGATCCTAGTACTAATCTATGCTTGGATTTGGCATAAACTAATCAATTGAACTCACATGTAATCTAAGTTTTTAATCTCTTTCTTACTTATTTTCATTGGGATTTGAATTGTTTATTCCAATTTGTTCTTAATGCTTTTAATTGCTTGATCACCAATTAAATTGATTTAGGAACCTATCCAAACGTAGGAAAGGGAGTTTAGAGTAGACTAAAATTGGGATAGCATATGATCATATTAATTGATTTTCATATAGGATAGGGATATACCTATAGGCCATATGTAGCCAGATTAGAGCCTGAACTTAATGAGTCTGTTTTAATTTCAATTCACATAAGGATATAATGTTTTGGTTAAAATAGATATTTTTATAAGATGAGTCGGGAGACCCTTATAAATAATTTAGGACCATAGGCTAGCAATTCAATCCATTGAAATAAGTTAAGGAAGAGAGGTAAGATTTAGATGAAGTGTGAGGGATATTGTAATCCTAAGCTTGTTTGATTTGATATTTTCTTAAGGTATTATTATTTTGATTTTTCTTATTAGTTTAAATTTTAGTTAATTAATTTAGTTAATCAATTAATTTTGAGTGTTTGGATAAGATTAAATTGTTCGTTTAGATGTCCACTGATAGTTACAATAATTCATCACCTTAACCAAAAGTTCCTAAAAATAAAATAAAAAAATTTTGAATTAAGACTAAATTTGCTTGGTATTAGTATTAGTAAAATTCTAGAAACAATTCCTCAGCAACGGCACCAAAAACTTGTCAGTTAAAATTCTACTACGTAAGTATACGTATTGAATAAATAGTATATAAGCAAGTAGAGTATCGATCCCACAGAGAATTGATCTAAAATTTTACTAAGTACTAAAATTATAACAATTTAATCTTATCCAAACAATCAAAATCAATTAATTAACTAAAACTAATTAACTAAAATTTAAACCAACAAGAAAAATTAAAATAATAATAACTTAAGAAAATATCAAATCAAATAAGCTTAGGATTACAATATCCCTCACACTTCAGTAGCATTTCCCATTATAGTTGAAGCTAGCAAGTTTACTGCTTTCATCTATCCAAAATCCTTCTCAACTTTAAGATTGCACCTCTTTGCCTTTCTCGGGGTGATGAAAGCGTTTAAGGCCCCCGTGTCGAGCGTGGCTTTGGTACTTTTCTCATTCAACAACACCTTTACATACATTAGATCTTGTTAGGGCTCTGTTTCCATCTTTTCTAGTTATGCTTGCAATGCGCTAAGGAAACGAATAGAACCCATTTGTGTTGGCTCTTTCTCGGCTTCTTCGACTGTGGTGTAGGGTGGAAGTGTCTCAACATTGGTAGTACATATCCCACTAAGAACTACTCAATGAGGACAATCAACTACTAAATGAGATTCCTTGCATAGAAAACAAGATATCGGTGGTTGTGGTTTAAAGTTCCATGGCTTGTTTGTTCTCAATTGGGATGAATCTCTAGCAAGTGGTCTTCTATCACTTCCCCCACTTGAGGGTCTGCTTACTCTCGAAAATTTTACCCAACTATTTGAGTTAGAGCTACTGGTCCTGGATGGAGGGTCTTTTCTTTTATTGAGTTTTCACTATAATCAGTAAAGCGCTTAGCAGCCGCTTTTGCTAAAATCACATCATGTATCCTCTGTCGCTGTAACTCTATCTTCGCCCATGGTTTTAGACCTTCAAGGAAATAAAATAGTCTATCTTTTTCAGTCATATCCCTAATATCTAGCATTAAAGTAGAGAAGTTTCTCACAAACTCTCACACTGATCTTGTTTGTGATCATTCTTGTAACTTCCGTCACACCATATACTTAACATTCTCAAAGAAAAACTGGTTCTTCAGTTCCTTCTGTAGGTTCACCCAAGTGTTGATACGGCACTCATCATCAATAAATTTAGAATGCCACTACAACTTTACATCCCTACAAAGATACATTGAAGCCAAGCCACTTTGTCCTTCTCCGACTCCATGCGCACAGCTCAAAAATATTGTTCCATACCAAAAAGGAAGTTCTCCAACTCCTTAGCATCTCGGACCTTTTAGTATCGCTTGGGTTCCGACACTTTGACCTTTTTCCCTTGATCTTTTATACTCTCACTGGCATTACCTATAGTAATAACTAAAAGATTTACCTAAGCTTTCAATTCTCCAATCTCTCCTTGAAGAGTGCTCAATGCATCCATAATCTCATTACTCAGAGTATTAATCATCTCGGACAGTTCCCACTGAACTGTCTCAATTTCATTTATTCATTCGCGAGGAACCATCTGAGCTTTTACTACGACCACTGCGGCCTCTATTTCATTAATCCTCTTATGGTCTTTTGGTGCATTTCACGTGTTCACCATTTTTACACTTTAGATCAAGATGTCTTGCTTATGCTCTGATACCAACTGTCACAAACTACGCTCTTCCATTTAAGTATGCGAGAGTCCGTGCAGGACTTGAGTGGATGCTTCCACGCAAGTCAACCAATATTCAGTTATATCTGATCCAATAATAATAATAACAACAAATCAAACTAAGAAAACCCGCATCAAAATTAAAAGACATATCAAATGCCATATATGTAACCACTGAATCATAAAAAGAAAAAATATTTTATTAATATGAAATTAATTACAAAGGGACCAAGACACACCATCGTCAGGCCATAGGGGCAGCCCTAGATGATTTATTACAATCAAACCTTCACTAGTGAGGTAGCCCAACAATTCGTCGACTACTTACCCCCTCTAAAGAGTTTACGAGATTTTACAAGTGTTCTACCAATAGCTATTACAACGCTTGAAATGACGACATTTCTTTCCTAAAGGGTCTTTCCCCCTAAAGACTTAACAAGTATTTTTGGAGGTATCACCACGAGCTATTACATTGTTTGAAAGAGGGACATTTCCCTTACAGGTACAAAAGACTCAATCTCATAGACAACTCTACCCTATTATAGTCTGGCATAAAGTTGGCTCATGACACTGGGTGTGCTTCATTTATATCTATATTCACTGTAAGTTTCTTGATTACACCCTACATATATGATAGGAAAATAGCTTGCTCTATTGGAGTACCTAAAGGTACAATTTTGGTATATTTGGGTGGGTTTATCAGGTAATTGTATTCCCTTGCTTAAAGGTATGTTAGGAGCTGTAGTTCCTGAGCTTCCCCAGTTTGGTGCCTTCGTGTCTGTCTTAGGAGTTGTAATGTTGGAATCCAGGGCCTCGCCTCCATGTGCAAGTGCTATTTCAAGTATCTGTTTCTCCATTGCGTATATCACACTATATGGTTGTTGGATCTACCTGATTTATTTTGTTAAATGTTAATACAATATTGTTACAGGTTGGAGATTTGTTGAACTTCTTAAGTACAGTATTTTTTGGTGTCCTTATGCTACGAACTGAACCTATTTCAAGAAGCACTAATAAAGAGAACTTCTTACCCCTTCTTGGATATGAGGTTTGAATTTTAATTTTATATCTGTTAAAAATTTTAAATAATGCAATTGTTTTTCTTTGTCCATGGTTTGAAAATTTTGAAGGTCCATTTAGGTATGCATTGTTGCTTTTTTGTCAACTCTATGGTATTTTCTCGGAGGCTGGCTTGATGGAAGTTGGGAGTTCAACCCATCATCTTGGTCTCAGGCAGTGTTTTGGGATTGGATGTTCACATTTCCATGGATACCTGCACTTTATACAGGCATATTCTCGACTGGGTTGTGCTTATGGGTGGAGGTAATTCTCTTAGCTTTTAGCACTCTGACAGAAGAGCCACCATTTCTAAATGCCTATTATGTTTCTGCAACTGCACTCAGTGGAACCTTATCGTTAAATATTTAAAACTTCCTATGCAACATCATCCTACCGTCTACTGTTGTATTTGTTGATTGATAGGCATTGTGTTCTATCATATTTCTGCAACTTAAATTCTTTTTGCCTTGGTCCTGATTCATATTCCTGCCAATGTGCATTTTTTATCATAATTACACATGCTAAAGCACCTATAAGTTTTATGTTTGTTGTTGTTGGAGTTATCATATAAGTTTGATGAGTCCATCTATGTTCAACTCTACACTTTTTAAATAACTGCACCCTTCATTCCTTTCGGTTCACTGACTAAATGCTTATATGGTTTTCTCTTAAAAGTTTCTTCATTCAATTACTCAAAACATTCATATAGATTTAGTGAGCTTGGTACACCTCATAAAATTAGGTCAAGAAATAAATATCTCACTGGGATATTGTTCCACCTTCATGTTTTGTTGTGAAGTAACCTTGCATCATAGCTTCTGAAGCTGTTGTTGTTTCAGTGCATTTCAAATCGAGAATCATAACCTGAGTTTACTTGGACCTTTTTATGGTTCAATGACCCACTGCTTAGATGGGAGCACATTGAGCTTTCGTCTGCTTATTTTTAGAAGTGACAAACTTAGTCCAAAAGGGTGAAAAAGTAAATTACAAGAAGCTTTTAGCTAAGAATCTTAAATGCGAACAAGGCATTTGCTACTTGCATGATAGTTCAACTTTATAGCTTTTCTTTCCTTCCTCACAAGGAACAACTATACAGCCTCCATTTCTTATGGTTTTTTGTGATAAGATACTTGAACATTGTTTCTCTGAACCATCAAAATCATGCAGATAGCTGCTGTGCGTGATGTATCAGCCACAGAAACAGCAATAACTTATGGCCTGGAGCCTGCTTGGGGTGCTGATTTTGCATGGTTTCTCCTTGGTGAAAGTTGGAGTGCCACTGGTTGGATTGGAGCTGCCCTTGTGCTATAGGTAATGTAACTTATATTCTCTCTTCATTGATCCTGTTTGGTTTCCTATTTTACAATTACCAACCTTAATGGAGGCTTGTTCATAATCTGGAAGTGACAATGTTGTGCAAAGATATCTACACACATTAAGGCCAAATGGCGAAACAGGGGAGGATGGAAGGAGGTGAGTGTAAAAGTAGGAAAGCTAATTGAGAGAAAAGAGGAAAGATTGTCATTTCCATCTATTTTGGCATAAATCAATCCTACGATAAAAAAAGCAATGGAAAGACAAAAAGATGTTTTCGGTTTTTTCACTTTTTTTCTCTCCCAACTTTCCATCTTTCCACTTTTCCATCCTTACCAAGCAAAGGCTGGAAAAATAGAAAGATTGAATATCAAGAGAAGATAAAAGCGGAAGGAGTTGAAATTATATTTATTTTTTCTTTCCTCTAGTGTGCTTGGTTGGAAGGATGAAAAGAGAAAAACGTTGATAAAAAATAGTATTTTTGCATAAGTAAACTCACATCTCTACCATTTTGTCTCCCCTATCTTTCCATATTGAAATGATTGATTTTTGTGAATATGGATAGAAAATTACAACCCTCTCTTATTTTATTTCCTCTTACTTTTCTCTCCTACTAGCATAAGTTAATTATTAGTTTTTTCCCTTTTTTAACCCACCTCCTTCCCTCCTCCCACTTATCTCCTATCAAGCAGAGGCTATGTCCACGATGGTTTATATTTGTTTTTCAGTTCTTTCCGTTGAAAGAACATTAACATTTGCTTTATATTCGTTTAGGATTTATGATTTATGATGGATGATTTCCTTCAAGTTATGCATGAAATTAATTAAGCCATATACAGTAAATGATAAGAATTATTAAAAGAGGATAATTGTCTTTTGGTAGTTCAATTGCTGCTGTAAGCTATATGCATGGTATTCGTCATTGTTTCTCATGGATTTTTGAATTTTTTTTTTTTGCTCAAACTTGAAACTTAATTCTGATTGTTGGTTTTCACGTAATCTTATATTTTTGTTTATATTGTGTGAGTAAAATCTATTGGAACGTGCCAAAAATTGCCAAAACATGACAGAGACAAGTACCAAGTTTGGTTGAAGTATAAACTGTAACAGTCATTACAAAAAAACAGATTTTTTCCAATAGAAAAAATTCTGTTGGAAATTTTCCATTGAAAATTTCTAGCGAATTTCTAACAGAATTCTAACAAAAATTTATTTTGACTTTTTTCGACAAATTTCCTAATATAAATAGAAGTTTAAGTTTCAACTAAGATAAGCTTGAACTCCCAAGTTTTTCAACCTAAAAGTTTAGTCAGGTTTAAGCTAATTAGATTTAGCTTGACTGACTATTCTTGTTAACTTGCCTTCCTACATTTAGTCAGGTGAAACTTCTTTTATTTTTGTTTGCGAAAGCCTTAACTTTGTTAGACCTTTGCTTTGCTCGATATATCAAACCCAAGACCAAAGTAAAACCTTTTGCTTTATTTGGTTGAATTTGGTAGGAATTGAGTTTCACCATATATTCAGTCAACCAAAGCTAACAAGCTAGGGTTGCAAAGCAGCCTACACTTGAATCAGTTAAATTCTTGATGATCGCTCATCTGGGTTTAGATTGAATCAAGTGATGAATGCTAGCTGAAATTTTGACATGTTCCCTACAGAATCCTTTCCCTCGACTTTTACCAAATGATTTCACTCCTGAAATCAAACTTGCTTTTACTGAGGCGTTGCATTTTTATTTACTTGATTATAGTGGATGAACAAAAAAATCTTAGATTTTGTTATTTTATTGTTGGGCCTTTTATTTTTTTTTTCGTAGTTTTCATAGAGAGAGAGAGAAAAGGGAGAACATGATTTTACGTTAGAGAAGGGTAATTTGCAAAAAAAAGGGAAAGGAGAGGGAGATTGATTAAGAGAGAGGTATTTTTTGAAAAACTAGTGAGTTTTTAAGACTCTGGAGTTTTAAAAAATATTTTATTTTTTCTTTTTGGTCTCTATTCTCATACTAATTAATCATATTTAATGAAGTTACTCGCATAACAAGATTTTAAAATTTGGGAAGAATTTTTTTTTTGATTTCAGAAAAAACAAAAAAACAAATTCTAGTAGTTGGCTAATTTTCCCAAAATCAAGAAAGGGAGGGTTTTAAATTTTTGAAAGCTTAGCTCAGTTATTGTTTTTGCTAGTTCTTAGAGCATGTTTGACTTGATTTTTTTTTAACTTAAAAGATATTATAAAGCTCTTATAAAAATTAATAGCTTTTAAAATTAAGCTAAAACTGCTTAGTAAATTTACATTTTATAAGTTGTTTTTTATATATAAGCTATTTGGTAAAATAACTTATATAAATTTTAATTGTGATTAAAATTATTATAAAAAGTATTTAATAACCAAGAGAAAAAAATTGAATCAAATAAAAAAAGATAAGTGTGAAAAACATATAATTTCTCTTATAATATTATAAATTGCTTAAAGATAAAAGAAGAATATAAAAAAATATTTATTATTATTTTTAAAACTAAACTTAAAATTTATGACCTTTAGAGCTGAACAAAACTGATATTATAAATTAAGAAGAGAATCCAATGTGGTATTAATAATGGGTCCAATTGGGTCAGGAAAATCACGTTTAGCCATTAATTTGGCGACCTATTTTCCTTTTGAAATCATCAACACTAATTTCATGTAAATCTATTAAGGTCTTGATATCCTCACCAACAAAGTTCCCCTCCATGAACAAAAAGATTTTGACTTTTATATTTTTTTCCATTTTTTAATGGATTATTTATTTTGTCAAGAAGTGTCAAATCATCTATTGGGTGCTGTTAGCTCAAATGTGAAATTCACTGCTAAAAAATTCAAGGATTCTGCAATTCCTATTACCAAAGTAATTAATGTCTATTTTAATTTTCCTATAGTGTAGCCTATTGTTATACCTAAAAGAAAAAATTCTTTAAAACTGAGTTACTACAAACGAGTACAAATATTGACTTTTCAATTTTTATCTAATTTATTTCAACAACTATTGACCTATGTGACTTATTATTTCAATCATGATCAACAAATATTATATACACAAAAAAGAAATTAAGAATAAATAAACATCACATAATTGTCATATCAAACAATAAATTGAGAAATATCAAATAATAAAGAGAGTTTTCAAAGCCACGACAGAAAATAAAATGAAAAAAAAATAGAAAGAAAAAGACCTGAATGCAATTTTAAATTTTGAGTTTTCTTTTCCCCTAGTTTTTGTAAGAATAAAAAAAAATCCTAGAAGAATGATTTGAAGAAAGGGAAAGAGGAGAGGGAGATCGATAGGGAGAGAGGGATGGGGTATTTTTTGAGAGAAGATTTTTTCGAAAAAAAATAATTCTCCTAAGAAACTGGTGTATTTTTTTAGAAAAAAAAAAGAAGAGAAAGCTCATATTTGGAGCTTTTTAAGTTCTTTTTTTTTATTTTTTTTAAGAGCTTCTCACAAAATACTATTTGACCAAGCTTCTCCTTTTAAGAAATAAATAAGTTAAAAATAAGTCAAGCCAGACAGACACTTATCTACTATTTGTTTTTACTTCTTAAAACAATAGTGATTATTTTTTGTAATTGTAAAATTAATTATATTTATTTAATTTAATTAGGCATTGAATCAATCATGTTTTTGCTCCCCTTTTACATATAAGGGTTTTTTTTCCCTATTTTTTCTCCCTTTTTATATATAACGGGGTATTTTTTTTTCCTATTTTTGCTCCCTTTTAGTTGTCTTCCTCTGTTAGTTACCATATTTCTCCTCTCATAACTCTTTCCAATTCCCCTTTCTTCCAGAGTTGATTATGGAGCTTAGAATGTAGTAGGTCCTTTGTGTCTCAAATCCTATGACCCCAATGATGAGCAAAATCAAGTCTTTTGATGAACAATATTTGGTTTTCGCACTCTCTCATCAATTTTTTCCATGAGTAAATAAATTACAGTCCTTCCTTATATGCCTAGTGTCTAATTTGTATAAAACAAAGTGTTTTGTATTGGATTTTGTTTAGTTTCTTGGCATTGAAATCCTATTTAGTGGAAAACCACAAATTGGTGAGTAAATAACCAACAACATCACAAATTGTTAGAAGTGAAAAGAAAAGAAAGGGAAGAAAGAAGATGGTGTTATGAGATGACATTAATATCGCTAAGCATTGGAAAAGAGGGTTAGGCTACCTGTTGAAATCAGCAGGTTGATTTGATAAAGTAATTAGAAAGAGAAAGAGTGACACAATTGATTAAGAATGTTGTTTTAATGTCAGCTATTGATTTTATGAGATAAAAAATGGTTAAAATTGTAAATTTAGTTATATCATAATTTTTAAATGTTCATTTTCACTTATTCTCGATCAAAGATAAATAATTTTGACCATTATTCAGTATACTTTTATTTGTAATTAAAATTTCCAAAAAAAGGTTTTGAAAAATTCTAAATATATAATTCTTAATTTTTAAAAATTTTAATTTCATATGATATTATAAAAAAAATATTAACAAAGTTGGTAAATTTCGATTTAAAAAAACACAATATAGATATATTAATTTAAAATGAAAGAAATAATCTGTCAAAAAGAAACAACTAACAACTGAACATGAACACGATAAGAACTCATCAAGCTTGATGGTAACGTGAAGGTGACAAGAATTGAACAAGCTTTTACTCAATTTTGACATTATCCGGTTCAACTCAGCAAGATTTTTATTCGCATTTGATTAAGGCCTTTCAACTTTACATCCTTTCTTGGTAAGTTGGCTTCGTGGACCACTGGGAGAATCCAATCCGTTAGCTTTGGTGAGTAGTGACGCCAATGGTAGCAAATTAATTGTGTAATAACCATGGGCATGGAAGAATCTTTCTTTTGATCCTCTCTCCTTCCATATAAGGCTTTTATGGTGTAGATTATTGTTCACCTATCCTCCAATTTTCTAGTTTCTCATACTTTAGCATACAAAAAAATGGCTCAAATTCTAAAACTTGAGGTCCAATCAGAGATTCAGTCCTCTGCGGATAAGGTCTACGATATCTTCAAGCACAAAATGTACCTCATGCCGAAAATCTGCCCTGAACTGGTGACAGACGTTAAAGTTGTCAAGGGTGACTGGGAGACTGTGGGCTCAGTCAGGATATGGAAATATGTTGCTGGTAAACCAATAATATATATATTTCATTCTAGATGTTATGACGTATTTGTTATCAATTAAGCACCTTGACAGAAATCTCCATTTTTGATAATCTATTTTAACTAACTCATCAATCAGCCCTTAGCTGATGATCTTGGGCTTGGCTGCTGGTCTTACAGGACTTTCTGAGAATGCCTCGGAGACCATAGAGGCTATTGATGATCGAAACAAGTCAATCACTCTCAACGCATTGGATGGTGATATCACGAAATATTACAAGACTTTCAAGGTTATTGTTACTGTCACGGCTAATGGTCAAGGAAGCTTGGTGAAATGGACTTTGATGTACGAAAAGCAGAACCAGAATATCCCTGATCCTGAGAAGTACATAGAGTTTGCCTCTGCTATTACCAAGTCTGTGGATGCTTACCTTCTCAAGAAATAAGAGATAGAAATGTGATTGTTCAACAAAATTAAGCTGCCCTATCTTTTTTAAACTCTGCATATGTAACCATGCTGATCAAACGAAGCCCTTACCATAGAGCAAAACTATGCTACTTTTCATCTTGTAAAATATTGTTCAATCTAAGGTCTTAATTTGATGCATGTCTGTAAGAACTCATTCGCATATATATATATATATAGTAACTTTGTCAAGCTCTAAAATAGTTTTGTCTTGGACATGCAGAGACAATTCTAGATCATGGGATAAATGAGAATGAGATTGATAGATTAAGAAATTGTATTACTATGTTTGAGTTTGTTCATATCTTTAGAGAAATTTACTTCTTTACAGATTCATTAACAAAACTTGTGGTGGTCACATCTGACTTGTTCTTTCGGTGATAGTGGTTTGTTGTGGCTGATGTTATTATAACGTGTTATATAGTTCTTTCTCCATGGAGTATTTATCTCCAGTTTCTTATGGGTGATATTGTTATAATTCTACTTTTAATGTATAAAAACTTTATTTCGCTAAGAATTATTATTATTATTTTTATATACGATTTATTTATATTAATCAATCAAAATGTTTGTAAAATACGTATGTGTAATTCGAGCAATAGGTTATTTTTACCACATTGTTCATGGATGAATAAAATGGACCAGATCATTCCAAGAAATAACAATAGTTTTTTTTCCCCCACCGATATTGAAAAGGAGGTCGAATAATTCCATTCCATCTGTATTCCTCTAGATTAGAGGTGTCCAAGGGTAGGGTCGTTGTCAACTTTTAGGCTCAGCCCGAGATTAGGGCTCGGCATAGCCTAACGCTGCCCGAATGCATCATCACTTAATTAATAATATATTCTTATTATAAATTTTAATTTTAAAATTTATTTAAAATATTAAATTATTAATACAAAATATGTACATTTTTACATTTTAATAATAGAATATCATATAAATAGGCGAGTCCACTTGGACTTGAGTTTAGCTTTAAAAATTGGAGGTCTAGTAAGCTTGACTCAGGAATATTACTATTCTATGTCAGGCTTCAAATAATGATTACATTTTTTGGATAAATTATAGTGAATGAGTTTATAAGAAATATATGAAGGATTCAAAATTGAAATTCATTTAAAGAAATTGAAAAGTGGAGCCACTATAATATTAAAGTAGCATTAAAATTTATGAGCTTTTTGAATCATTCAATTTAAATGAAACTAGAATAATACTCGCGCTATGCGACGAGTTTGTAAATTTTATGAACAATTGATGTTAAAAATTTAGTATATAAAATTTAAATTAGTAGAATCAAGAATTGTTTATTAATGTTAATAATTTTTAGTATTATAGTTGTTATAAATTGTTTAAAGAAAAAGAAATAAAATAATGTATTTGTTATGATGCGAATGTAAAAAGACAAATTATGCTATGGTAAAAATAATAAACAATAATGGATAAATAGTTAAATAGACTTTGTTATGATAAAAATAACACACAGTAATGTATAAATAGTTAAACAAATTGTGTTAATTTATATATTGTTTAAAAGGCAAGAATAAAAAAGATGAATGTTTATTGGAAAATTAGTTAAAATTTTGTTATCAACTTTAAAAAAAGAAAAAGGTATTCTAAGAAAGACAGTTTTCTAAACATAAGAGTTCTTGAACTTTCATTTATTTTCATGTTTTAGTCTTTGAAAGTTGGATGTGATTAATTGGATAACATATCAAAACATACAATCTAAATAATTAAACCTTTAAAACCAAATAAAAATAATAAACAGTCATAAGTTTAAAAAACGAAGCATCCCTTTCCTCATTTATGGTAAAAAACAAAAACCTGTAACATTGCTACATAATGAGTTTACAACATTTTCAACTTTGACATAAATCTAACTTTTTTTACATGTACCCTAAATAATGCTAATCCTTCCAAACACAAACTGTCTTTTTCTTTTTTTTTTTTTGTATGAACTTACAAAACTCAGAGCTTGTTTCAGTAAAATTTTGCAACTCTTTCTTAGTGAAAAACCTCTGAGACCAAAGAATGATATAAATTAGAAAAAATTATGAGAAATAACCTTCCTCATAAGCTCAATTCAAAAATATCATTTTTTTATAATTTTAAATATTTTTAGTCAATTTTTGGCATGATTTGACAACAATACCCTTTAAACAATTTCAAACAAGTTAAAATGGTTTCAGTTTTCTCTACCCCGCCATCCAAACAAAAATTTTAAAATTAAATCTCGATTTTTCTCTCTGGTCAAATAATGTCTATCTCACCATTCGGAGATGACATCAAGTTCTTTCTTATTTTGTTTTATTTTTTTAGATAGTGGATCTTAGGGTTCTCAAGGATGATGAACAACAATTTTACTCTTCTATGGTGATTGTAGGCAGCATGATGAATTTGGAAATTGGATGCTTTTTGGTGATGACTTGTTTCGAAACGTGTGTTGCGATGGAGATGCCTGTGTTGATGAGTTGGATCAGATTGGTTAAGATGATGAACTTAGGGAAAAGAAATAACTGAAGTATGTTTGATGGGTTTTATAGTAGTTCACGGTTTTGTTGTGTTTGGGATTGGGATGATTGTTAAGCATGTTTGCTGGGGATTTTGATTTTTTTTTTATGGGATTTTGAATTGAAATTGTTCAAGAAATATTTTGTAAAGGGAGTATATTTTGTTTTTGCATAAGGGGAATGAGCAAGGCCTTCCCGATAAGGATTTATTTTGTCTTGCTTTGGAGGGTTATGGAGTTTTGTAACCTATCTTTTATGAAATGTACAATTTCATGGCTTAGAAAAAAAAGTACGTGTTTTAGGTTCTTGAGTTTATTAGTTTATTCATAGAATCCCAAAGTTAAGGAATTGAAATTGATTAGATTAGTTTTTAAGTATTGCGAGTCTGGTTTTAGGCATTTCATGACTTAATCACTACGTGACTGATTTTTAGGCATTACGTGATTGGTTTTAGGCATTGCATGACTAGTTTTTAGGCATTGCGTGATTGATTTTTAAGTAATGCCTAAGTCACACAATGCTTTACTAACTAGTCACACAATGCCTTAATAACAAGTCACGTAATGCCTATCAACTAGTCACACAAAGCTTAATCAGAAACTAGTCACACAATGCCTTATCAAAAACTAGACACGCAATGCCCAAAGTTAGTCATGCAATACCTATCAACTAGTCACGCAATGCCTTATCAGAAACAAGTCATGCAATGCCTAAAGTCAGTCACGCAATGCCTATCAACTAGTCGCGCAATGCCTTATCAGAAACTAGTCACGCAATGCCTTATCAAAAACTAGTCACGCAATGACCAAAGTTTGTCACGAAATGTCCAAAGTCAGTCACACAATGCCTAAAAACTAATCATGTAATTCTCAAAAATCACCAAAACTACTGAATTCCATTTAACAAGATCAACAACTTCAAACGATACACCATATTCCATTTAACAACATAATTAATGAATATGAATGCTCAAAATGTTCAAAAGTTTTTCTTCATATACCAAAAATCACTCTAAAATGCTTAAAAATGCTCAAAACGCTCACAAGTTTTCTTAATGTATCAAAAACTACTCCAAAATGCTCAAAATGCTTAAACGTTTTTCTTTCTGGTAAGGAATACTCTTGATATGAATAGTTTGGTAAGGAAAGCTCAAAAAATATGAATCAGTTTGAGGCGTAGACCTAAACATACTGGACCCGTTAATAGATTTCGAGTTGAGACGTGAAGCCAAATAAATGGGTCGAATTCATTAAGGGTAATTTTGTCCAAATTTTAATTTTCTTGGCTAAAAATAGTTAAAATTATAGGGAGGCCTATTATTAAAAACACGTTATGCGTAGAGCACATTTAAAAAAAACTCTATAAATTAAAGCTTACTGGTGAATAGTATTTTTCCTTTAAGGACAAAATGAGATTCAAACGGCTTTAAGAAATTTTGTAAAAAAATAAATTAACAATTCCAAGCTGAAGCACATTCCACAAGGCCAATTATGCCCAAAACATAGTTCTCATCTTTGGAGCAAAACCCTCAATGTGATCTTTCTCTTTTTGCAAAACACTTAGAGATACAAAGAGAAGGAAATCGTAGTTCTTAACTTTCATTTTCTTGATTTCCACATCAAAGAATGTTTGCAATTTAACATCATAGATAAGTTAAAGGAAAGGGAAAGAAAAAAAAATAAAAAAATGGCATTCATGACCCTTTTTTCCCTCGTAATTAATTAACACTTGCTATTTACTAATGAAACTGCAATGAGTATAAATATTATATGACTTAATCTCCCAATTGAAATTGCCCATCGCCTCGAAATATAATAGCTAGAAATGTCATTATACGCAATCATTTCACCATCGACAGCAACCTACAAAAGCCAAAATGTATGATATAATCATAAGATACTAAGATCTCGATAAAGTAGTATAACAAAGACAAAGCAATTGTACCATTGCAACAAAATATACCTCAGAGTACCATTCCCTGAAATTCTCATCCTTAGTAAAAGAGAGACCCAAACCAGTCTCCTTCACCTCCTACTTTCTTCCTCCTAAAATATGAACAACACATCATTTGCAAGATTAAAAATGACAATACTTTTATGCATGCATTAACAATGGATCCTAATAAACTTGAGCAAAAAAAAAAAAGTTTACCACTGGCAGACTTTTTTTACTCCCATCCAGCCATAAACTTCAAGTATAGATAAAATAATAGGAAAATAGCTTGCTCTATTGGAGTACCTAAAGGTACAATTTTGGAATATTTGGGTGAATTTATTAGGTAATTGTGGTTCCCTTGCTTGATGGTATGTTAAGAGCTATAGTTCCTGCGCTTACCTGGTTTGGTGCCTTCGTGTTTGTCTTAGGAGTTGAAATGTTGGAATCCAGTGGCTCGCCTCCATGTGTAAGTGCTATTTCAAGTATTTGTTTCTCCATTGTGTATATCACACTATATGGTTGTTGGATCTACCTGATTTGTTTTGTTAAATGTTAACACAATATTGTTATAGGTTGGAGATTTGTTGAACTTCTTAAGTGCAGTATTTTTTGGTCTCCATATGCTACGAATTGAGCATATTTCAAGAAGCACTAATAAGAGAACTTCTTACCCCTTATTGGATATGAGGTTTGAATTTTAATTTTACATCTGTTAAAAATTTTAAATGATGCAATTTGTTCTTCTTTGTCCATGGTTTGAAAATTTTGAAGGTCCATTTAGGTATGCATTGTTGCTTTTTTGTCAACTCTATGGTATTTTCTTGGAGGCTGGCTTGATGGAAGTTGGGAGTTCAACCCATCATCTCGGTCTTAGGCAGTGTTTTGGGATTGGATGTTCACATTTCCATGGATACCTGCACTTTATACAAGCATATTCTCGACTGGGTTGTTCTTATGGGTGGAGGTAATTCTCTTAGCTTTTAGCACTTTGACAGAAGAGCCACCATTTCTAAATGCCTATTATGTTTCTACAACTGCACTCTGTGGAACCTTATCGTTAAATATTTAAACCTTCCTATGCAACATCATCCTACCGTCTACTGTTGTATTTGTTGATTAATAAGCATTGTGTTCTATCAAATTTCTACAACTTAAATTTTTTTTGCCTTGGTCCTGATTCATATTCCTGCCAATGTATCATAATTACACATGATAAAGCACCTATAAGTTTTATGTTTGTTGTTGTTGGAGTTACCATATAAGTTTGATGAGTCCATCTATGTTCAACTCTACACTTTTTAAATAACTACACCCTTCATTCTTTCCGGTTCATTGACTAAATGCTTATATGGTTTTCTCTTAAAAGTTTCTCCATTCAATTACTCAAAACATTCATATAGATTTAGTGAGCTTGGTACACCTCATAAAATTATGTCAAGAAATAAATATCTCACTGGGATATTCATGTAGATAGCTATTGTGCATGATGTATCAGCCACAGAAACAACAATAACTTATGGCTTGGAGCCTGTTTGGGGTGCTAGTTTTACATGGTTTCTCCTTGGTGAAAGGTGGAGTGACACTGGTTGGATTGGAGCTTCCCTTGTGCTAGGTAATATAACTTATATTCTCTGGTCATTGATCATATTTGGTTTCCTATTTTAAGATTACCAACCTTAATAGAGGCTTGTTCGTAATCTGGAAGTGACATTGTTGTGCAAAGATATCTACTTTCAGACTCTCAATCTTGGTCTAAGTTCTTCTATATACATTAAGGCAAAGTGGAGAAACAGGGTATGATGGAAGGAGGTGAGTGTAAAAGTGTTAGAGTAAGATCTTAGTGAATTAATGTGATTGTGTAAAGCATGGATTTCAAAAATTTATTTTATAAAGGAAGCAAACAATTCAATTACACAAGCGGAAACACACATTATTATTATTACAAGTAACATTATCACACCAAAAAAAATAAGAATCTATTATGTAAGAAAAACTATACCTTTTATTTTGAGATTTTTATTTTCGGATTCTACCACACCAATGAACGATTTCTCGACCAAACAAGTTTACCATTTATTCTTTAAGAATACTTTCAACTGGAACCTTGAGTGGATAAGGTGTGGAATGTAAGACTATAAAATGGCAATTGATTTTTTTTTCCTCTTTTCTTTGAAAAAGCTTGGAGGAGATGAAGAGAAGTGACGGCTAAAACTTTTTTCAAAAAAAAGTACGTTCTCTTATTTTTTTTTCCAATCTCTTCTTTTTTTATTAAAACTCTTACTTCAAAGGTTTAATTATAGCTTTGAATCAATCTTGACCATCCATTTAGAGTTATGGAAGCATCAAACATACTCCATAATTATCAAAATAAAAATTAAAGAATAAATAATTGAATTCTTTAATTATCATTTAGAGTTCTTGATAAAATAAAACTCCTTATTGAATAATAACTCTTATTTTTTATTATCAATCTTTATTTAAAAAGAATTAATAATAAATAAAAGAGTAATAGTCAAATGTGGGGTCTCCTTTTATTAACATGGATGTCTAGATTCATTTTGCAAGAATCATCCTAAAATGCTCTTAATTTAAGACAACTCTTGTCCGTAATTAAGGCAAAAAATATATTATCTTGTCTAAATTTGAGACAAATATGTATTCTTGTCTAGATTAAGACAAAAAATATTTTTCTTGTCTTAAATTAAGACAAACATATTTTTTTGTCTAAATTAAGATCAAACATGTTTTCTTATCTAAATTAAGACAAACTTGTTAAAGCTGCCAATTTTTGTACATAATTTAATTAATAAACTTAAAGCATGCATTCCAACTTAAACAAGTTGAATTCTATGAAGCTAAGTGGGGAATCATTTGGACATAGATATTCCAAGCTCCAATAAACTTAAAATTATTCTTAATCTCATTAAAAATAATTCAAGCTTATTAAACATGAAATCACTCCACCATAGATTCATGGTTGCACTCTTGGATTAACTATAATTACAAGAAACAATTCAATATTTGATATTGATTATTAGTTGTCCATTTGCAAACCTTTTATTGTGAACCCTTATAACCATCAAATGACAAAAGGTGAAATTACTGTTTTACCCTTTATGTCAATTTTATCCACTAATATCAAATTTCATCCAATTAATGATTCAATACTCTATATCTAATCTTTTGAGTATCCAGATGTGATGAGTAGCTAATTCATCAATCCACTGAGCCCAAATTAATCACCAATCTTCTTGAAATCACTAGAAGTAATGTTAATGCTATGAACTCCATTATCTGGATATATGTTCTCAGATGTTCATCTCGATTATAATCCCAAAATACGGAGTCTAGATCAACGCTTTATGATGATCATGCTTATGATAAATCAAAGATTATAAGGATATTAGACACGAGTCCACTATCGATCAAGATTTCGGTTATACTATAAGCAAATGTATAAGTGTGAGATCAAGATTTAGGTAACGGTAACACTTAAATTTGATTTTCAAATGATTCAAGTTCATGTTATAGTGTCATTACTCGAAGTCAACCATTTCGATGATTTGAGACTCATCATCCCCTTGAAATGAATCGCATTCATTTTGTTAGAAGTAATCTGGACACTACACCTTTAACACAATAAAGTGATCAGTTTTATTATATGACTGTGAACAATTTTTAGATTCAATTAAAATACATGTCTCCTATGTATGACTCTTCATACAAATGTATTTTAATATCTCAATAGAATCTTGGTACATTAATAATTGGATAATAAATGCTTACTAAAACAAACTCTTCGTCTTATTATCAAAATGTATTTTCATTGCAAATAAATTTAATGAATTTAAGCATGAGAATATGCTTCCTTTCCAAGGCACCATATTCTCAAATTTCCTAAAAATCTCCCGCATGCCCTAAAGCATGTATGACATATCCCTCATTTCACCTTCTAAGTGACCATCGAAACTCTTTTATGTTAGAGTCTTTGTGAATGGATCGACGAGGTTTTGCTCTGTTGGAATTTTCTTCCCAAGTACTTCTCCACGTCGAATGATCTCTTGAATGAGATGATACTTCCTTTCAATATGTTTTCTTGCTTTATGATTCCGCAGTTTTTTTGAGTTACCCATTGTTCCACTGTTATCACAATAAAGTGTAATAGGTTTGTCCACATCTAGAATTACTTCAAGGTCCATAAGGAACTTACGAAGCCATACAGCTTCCTTTCCTACTTCACAAGTAGCAACATACTCTGCCTCCATAGTAGAGTCTGCAATACAGGATTGCTTTACACTCCTCTAAACCATGGCTCCTCCTCCAATGGTGAAAACAGATCCTGATGTTGATTTTCTAGAATCAACATCAGACTGAAAATCTAAATTATTGTACTCTGTTACTACAAGGTCACTTCCAAAATATACAAGCATGTAATTCTTCGTTCTACGAAGATATTTAAAAATGCACTTGACTGCAATCTAGTGCTCCATGCTTGGGTTTGACTGAAATCTGCTAACCAATCCAATTGCATAGCAAATATCTGGCTTAGTGCATAGCATAGCATACATGAGACTTCCAACGACAGATGCATATGGAATCCATCTCATGTTTTCAACTTCTTCTGGAGTTTTAGGTGACATTTCCTTAGAAAGTTTGATTCCATGTCTAAAGGGCATAAAACCTTTCTTGGAATCTTGCATAGCAAACTTGGCCAAAATCTTGTTTATGTAGGATGCTTGAGGTAATGTTATCTGCTTGTTCTTACGATCCCTTATAAGTTTGATCCCTAAAACATAGCTAGCTCCTTCCAAATCCTTCATATTGAATTGTTGGTTCAACCAACCTTTAACTATTGATAACATTCCTATGTCATTCCCAATGAGTAGAATGTCATCAACATAAAAGACTAGAAAAACAACCCTTTTATCCTATATTCTTTTATAGACACAGGGTTCGTCAACATTTTGTTGGAAACTGTATGATTTGATGCTCAAGTTGTGTTTTTGTTTCAACCATTGAATCATACTGTGTTATGACATCTTCAGAATTAACTCTTAAATCTGAAGAATCAAACAATTCTTCTAAGACAATGTCACTTCTAGGTTTGTTATTTCTCACAAACTTTTCCTTTAAGAAAATGGCATTTGTGCTAATGAAAACTTTCTTATCTTGAGGACTATAGAAGTAATAACCTCTTGTTCCCTTCGGATATCCTACAAACAAGCACACCTTAGTCTTTGGCTCCATCTTTGTGGACTCAAGCTTTAAAACATGTGTAGGACACCCCCAAGTTCGTAAATGACGTAGAGATGATTTACACCCTGTCTACAACTCCCTTGGTATCTTAGGCACAGCCTTAGATGGAGCAAAATTAAGCAAGTATTGAGCAGTTTGCATACAATATCCCCAAAATGAGATTAGAAGGTTAGCATAGGACATCATTGACCTAACCATTTCTAAAAGAGTCATATTTCTTCTTTCAGCTACACCATTATGTTGAGGTGTTCTTGGCACTGACAAATTGAAAATTATCCCATTCTCAGTGAGATATTGCTGAAATTCATCTAATAAATACTTACCTCCCCGATTTGATCGAAGTTGTTTCAATGGCTTACCTAGTTGCTTTTCAACTTAGACTTTGAATTCTTTGAACTTTTCAAAGAATTCACTTTTTTTGTGCATTAAATACACAAAGCCATGTCTCGAGTAATCATCAATAAAAGTTATGAAATATTTATAACCTCCTCTAGCTTCTACATTCATTGACCCACACACATCTGTGTGCACCAAGTGTAGAACTTTTGACATTCTGTTACCTTTCGCCTTGAAAGGCCCTTTAGTCATTTTAGCTTCAATTCAAAACTCACATACTGGCAAAGGACACTCAACCATGTCTAGTAGAGTACCATCCTTTATAAGCTTATTGAGTCTATTTTGATTTATATGACCTAAACGTAGATGTCAAAGATAATTTTGATTTATACTAGATTCTTTGACTCTTTCAATTTCAAATTGTATTGCTTCTATAGCATTTGTGGAATAAGTCGTAGGCTCAAGGAAATAAAGATTATATCTTACAATTCCAGAACAATTAAAATCTTTATTCAAATAAATAGTGAGTGTCTCACTAAAATAAACTAAATATCTAGACTTTATTAGACAAAAGACAAAAATCAAATTTCTATAAGTCTCTGAAATGTAATAAACATTTTCCAAAACTAAGCTACGACCATAAGAAAATTGAAGAATAATGGCTCCCACTGCTAATGATGAAACGAAGGTGCCATTTGCCATCCTCATCCAAAACTGCCTTTTACTCAGTTTTCTCCTTCGTTGAAACCCTTGTAAAGAATTGAAAACATGGTTAGTGGCTTCAAAATCTACTATCCAAGTATTTGTAGAATCAATCACTAAACAGGCTTCTAACATATTTAGAAAACCCATACCTTGTTTATTCTTTTGGATTTCCTCAAGGTAAACCTTGCAATTTCACTTCCAATGTCCTTTCACATCACAATGGAAACATTTTCCTTTGGTGTTGTCTTTTAAAGTAGTCTTTTTCTTTATGGGCTTTTTCTTTGCTCCCACTGAGCCCTTAGAAATCTTTTTATTTCCAACTATCTTCTTTTTACCCTTGGGTTTGGGCTTAGAAGTGGAAATTGCATGTGTTTCAGGTTTTTTTTTTCAAATCAAGAACCTCCTCCACATTTTGAAGATCATTCATTAGCCTACTTAGGGTGTAATCCCTAGTGTGCAGTTCATAATCTAATTTAAACTGTGAAAATAATGAATTCAAGCTACGAACGATCATTGATATTTGCGTTTTGGCATCTATCTTAGCACCATTTAGTTCTACCTCATGGAGACAAGAGATCACTTTTCAGCATGTAATCTCTAACTGGCTCTCCAGGTTTCTATTTAAGGTCCTTAAAAGCATTGATTGCTTTCACCTTAGCAGATCTAGTTTTCGTACTAAACATCTCATGTAGGTGCAACATTATGTCAGCAACATTACCCTTGCCTTCGTGTTACTTTTGCAATATACTGTTCATAGAGGCCAATATATAGCATTTAGCTAGCTTGTGTGCATCATGTTACTACTTATGATATTCAATATCTTGTAGAGTTAACTAGGGAGTTAGTGCTTCAGGCTCATGGTCAGAAAGAACCCATGTGATCTTGTCATAATTAAGGACAATATTAAGGTTCTTTTTCCATTCAGAATGCATTTGTTCAACAAAATTGAAAATGGATTCATATTTGTGATACAGATATGTTTTTGAAAATACATTTGAAATTATGTAAGCATACTAGTTATTCATAGACTTTGAACATTTCATGATGCATGTATGCATGATGACAATATATAAAACCCTATAAATTATATTATTAGTTTGACGGTCATTTACTTTTTTGTAATAAATTAACCGACTATGGGCCGTAAGAATTTACTACCAGGCAAACTAAGACCCTCCCACTTAACTATGTTGCCTAGTATCTTCATACTTAACATGGTTAAGGAGCGCCTTCATTTGGTCCACGAAGTTTATTAACAGAGATACTGTAGGCAAGTTAATAGTAAATTCATGTTGACTGTAACAACCATTGTTTCATTCTTTTAAGCTCCTTACTTAATGAGCCTCTATGGGAGGTCTCACTTCATAATCCACCGAAAAGGATTTATCTTTTCGAAGACCCAGTCCGTCATGATCTAGATTCATGTCCGCTTGTAGGGAGTGACATGTTTCACATGCTAATGGGCTAACAATGGAGACCATGGACTCTAGGATTACTAGCATCCTTTCCCACTCAATATTTTTATACTTAGGGTTTTGATTGACTTTTTATCGGATTTTCTATATGCATATTTAGAATATCCTAAGTCAAATAATGGCTTGGTTATGTTTCTAACTAAACTCTTTTAGTATATAACTAAGTCCACATTACCATCTTGTCTAAATGCGATTTTTTTTCCTATATTCATTATGTATCTCATAGTATAAAACTCTTTTAAACTAAAATACATAATGTATGCATAACATTCCTTAAGAGATGTTGACACTTTAATTCTAGATGACATGTTTTCAAGAATACAAATAATATCTAATATCATTCATATAGATACATATAAATATATATAGTATATATATATATATATATGATATATATAANTAATTCTCTTCAATCTTGCTTGCTTCTGCTGCTGGTTAGGATCACATCCATTTGGCACTCTTTTGAATTTTATGACTATTTAAAAATCCTCAATTTTAATTTTAGTTTTAACCCAATTTGACAAAATAATTTTATTTTGTCCAATTAATTAATCTCATTAATTAATACCAAAATAATATATATATATTTTAATCCAAGGCTAAAATTAATTTTTCAAAAATAAAAAGAATTTTGGAAAAAGTTTAAGAATATATATATATTAATATTAAAATATATATATATTTTTACATAATTTTATTAAAAAAAATTAGAAGGTGCCCATCCTAATGGGTTGTTGCCCAAGAGCCCAAGGGTGGGCTGCTGCCTTGCGGCAACTTGTGCTGCTACCGAGCAACATGTGCTGCTGTCCGGCAGCACACTTTACCCCTCTTTTCCCCTCTCCTTTTCTTTTTAAATAAAAAAATATTTTGATAGAAAAAAAAATATTTTTATAATAACAGAATTTTAATATAAGAAAAACTCTTTTCTTTAAAAAAGATAAATACAAGAAAAACTCCTTTTTCAAAAAAAATTAATAGTCATAAAAAAATAAAGAGACCAAATATTACCTAATTACCTTTTTCCTTTTGGCTCTAAACTTCTTTATCCATGGATACACCAAACACATCAAGAAATATTAAAATTACATAGGTTTTCCTAGTTACATAAATATAAGGAAAAATAAAAAAATCAAGAAGAAAACATGACGATGATAGGCCACCCTTCTTGTTACATAACCAAAAGAAAAATGTTACATGTAAATTTTCTAGGACAATTAATGTGGCAAAAACCTTGAATCATGTATCATAACATACAACCATACATTGATCACATCAAGATAGTTAAACATTTGCGAAGGTGACAATCATGCATAATAAATATAGGAAACAAACTTTCAATAATCCCTGCTCTGATACCAATTGTTGAAGTAGGATCTTAGTTAATTGATGTGATTGTGTAAAGTATGGATTTCAAAAATTTATTTTATAAAAGAAGCAAGCAATCCAATTACACAAGCGGAAACACACATTATTATTATTGAAAGTAACATTATCACAAAAAAAAATAAGAATCTATTAAGAAAAACCATACCTTTAATTTTGAGATTCTTATTTTTTGATTCCACCATACCAATGAACGATTTCTCGACCAAACAAGTTTACCACTTATTCTTCAAGAATACTTTCAACTTGAACCTTGAGTGCACAAGGTGTGGAATGCAAAACTATAAGATGGCAACCGATTTTTTTTTCTTTTTTCTTTAGAAAAGCTTGGAGGAAGAGAAGAGAAGTGACGGTTGAAACTTTTTTTAAGAAAAAGTACGTTATCTTATTTTCTTCCAATCTCTTCTCTATTTATTAAAACTCTTGCTTCAAAGGTTTAATCAAAGCTTTGAATCAATCTTGACCATCCATTTAGAGTTATGAAAATATCAAACATGCTCCATAATTATCAAAATAAAAATTAAAAAATAAATAATTTAATTCTTTAATTATCATTTAGAGTTCTTGATAAAATAAAACTCCTTATTGAATAATAACTTTTATTTTATTATTATCTATTTTTTTAAAAAAATTAATAATAAATAAAAGAGTAATAGTCAAACGTGGAGTCTCCTTTTATTAACATGGATGTCTAGATTCATTTTGCAAGAATCGTCCTAAAATGCTCTTAATTTAGGACAACTCTTGTCCATAATTAAGATAAAAAATATTTTATCTTGTCTAAATTTGAGATAAATATGTATTCTTATCTAGATTAAGATAAAAAATATTTTTCTTGTTTTAAATTAAGACAAACATATTTTCTTGTCTAGATTAAGATCAAACATGTTTTCTTGTCTAAATTAAGACAAGCATGTTAAAGTTGCCAATTTTTGTACACAATTTAATTAATCAAATTAAAGCATGCATTCCAACTTAAAAAGTTGAATTCTACGAAGCTAAGTGGGGAATCTATTTAGACATAGATATTCCAAGCTCCAATAAATTTAGAATTATTCTTAATCTCATTAAAAATAATTCAAACTTATTAACCATGAAATCTCTTCACCATAGATTCATGGTTGCACTCTTGGATTAACTATAATTATAAGAAACAAGTCAATATTTGATATTGATTATTAGTTGTTCAATTGCAAACCTTATATTATGAACCCTCATAACCATCCAATGACAAAAGGTGAAATTACCATTTTACCCTTTATGTCAATTTTATCCCCTAGTATCAAATTTCATCCAATTAGTGATTTAATACTCTAGATCTAATCTTTTGAGTATCCAGATGTGATGAGTAGTTAATTTATCAATCCACTAGGCCCAGATTAATCACTAATCTTCTTGAAATCACTAGAAGTGATGTTAATATTATGAACTCCATTATCTGGATATATATTTCCAAATGTTCATCTCGATTACAATCCCAGAATACGAAGTCTAGATCAACGCTTTATGATGATCATGCTTATGGTAAATCAAAGATTATAAGGAGATTAAACATGAGTCCACTATCCATCAAGATTTCGGTTATTCTATAAGCAAATGTATAAGTGTGAGATCAAGATTTAGGTAACGGTAAAACTTAAATTTGATTCTCACATGATTCCAGTTCATGTTATAGTGTCATTACTCGAAGTCAACTATTTCGATGATTTGAGACTCATCATTTCCTTGAAATGAATCACATTTGTTTCATTAGAAGTAATCTGGACACTACACCTTTAACACAATAAAGTGACCAGCTTTATTATATGGTTGTGAACAATTTTTAGATTCAATTAAAATACATGTCTCTTATGTATGACTCTTCATACAAATGTATTTTAATATCTCAATAGAATCTTGGTACCTTAATAACTAGATAATGAATGCTCACCAAAACAAACTTTTTATCTTATTATCAAAATGTACTTTTATTACAAATAAATTTAATGAATTTAAGCATGAGAATATACTTGCTTTCCAAGGCACCATATTCTCAAAATTCCTAAAGACACACACACACACACATACGCACACACACACACAAACGCATATATATATATATATATATATATATATATATATATATATATATATATAAAGATTTAGAACCGCTTAATTTTAAAAAATATTTTCTTTTTCTTTTTGGTCTCTATTCTCATGCTAAATCATATTTAATGAAGTTACTCGCATAACAAGATCTTAAAACTTGGGAAGTCTTTTTTTGTGATTTCTGAAAAAGACTAAAAAACAATTTCTAGTAGTTGGCTAATTTTCCCAAACTTAAGAAAGGGACAGTTTTAAATTTTTGAGAGCTTAGCTCAGTTATTGTTTTTGCTAGTTCTTAGAGCATGTTTGACCTGACTTTTTTCTTTTAGCTTAAAAGATATTATAAAGCTCATATAAAAAATAATAGCTTTTAAAATTAAGCTAAAACTGTTTGGTAAATTTATTTTTTATATGTTGTTTTTTATAAATAAGTTGTTTGGTAAAACAATTTATATAAATTTTAATTTTAATTAAAATTACTATAAATGGTATTTAATAAATCAAGAGAAAAAAATTGAATCAAATAAAAAAAAGATAAGTGTGAAAAACATATAATTTCTTTTATAATATTATGAATTGCTGAAAGATAAAAGAAGAATGTAAAAGAATATTTATTATTATTTTTTAAAATTGAGCTTGAAATTTATGACCTTTAGAGCTGAACAAAACTGATATTACATATTAGGAAGAGAATCCAAAGTGGTATTAATAATGGGTCCAATTGGATCAGGAAAATCACGTTTAGCCATTAATTTGGGGACCTATTTTCCTATTGAAATCATCAACACTAATTCCATGTAAGTCTATTAAGGTCTTGATGTCCTTACCAACAAAGTTTCCCTCCATGAACAAAAAGATTTTGGCTTTTATATTTTTTTTCATTTTTTAATGTATTATTGATTTTGTCGAGAAGTGTCACATTATCTATTGGGTATTGTTAGCTCAAATGTGAAATTCACTGCTAAAAAGTTCAAGGATTCTGCAATTCCTATTACCAAAGGAATTAATGTCTATTTTAATTTACTTGTAGTGTAGCTTATTGTTATACCTAAAAGAAACAATTCTTTAAAAGTGAGTTACTAGAAATGAGTACAAATATTGACTTTTCAATTTTTATCTAATTTATCTTAACAACTATTGACCTATTTGACTAATTATTTCAATCATAATCAACAAATATTATATACACACAAAAAATTAAAAACAAATAAACATCACATAATTGTCATATCAAACAATAAATTGAGAAATATCAAATAATAAAGAGAGTTTTCAAAGGCAAAAAAAGAACGACAAAAAATAAAATGAAAAGCAAAATAGAAAGAAAAAGACCTGAATGTAGTTTTAAATTTTTTGTTTTCTTTTCTCTTAATTTTTGTAAGAATAAAAAATAATCTTAGAAGAATGATTTGCAGAAAGGGGGAGAGGAGAGGGAGATCAATAGAAAACGAGGGATGGGGTATTTTTTGAGAGATGATCTTTTTGGAAAAAATAAATAAATCTCCTAAGAAACTGGCATATTTTTTAAAAAAACAAGAGAAGAGAAAGCTCTTATTTGGAGCTTTTTAAGCTCTCTTTTTTTAAATTTTGTTCTTTAAAACAAAGTTATTTTTTTTTAAAGCTTCTTACAAAATATTATCTGACCCGGCTTCTACTTTTAAAAAGTAGATAAGTTAAAAATAAATCAGGCCAAACAAGCACTTATCTGCTATTTGCTTCTACTTCTTAAAACAATAATGATTATTTTTTGTAATTGTAAAATTAATTATATTTATTTAGTATAACTAGGCATTGAATCAATTGTGTTTTTGCTCCCTTTTTATATATAACGTGGTATTTTTTTCCTATTTTTTCTTCCTTTTTATATATAACGGGGTATTTTTTTTCCTATTTTTGCTCCTTTTTAGTTGTCTTCCTCTCTTATATACTTACCATATTTCTCCTCTCATAACTCTTTGCAATTCCCCTTTCTTCCAGAGTTGATTATGGTGCTTAGAATGTAGTAGGTCCTTTGTGTCTCAAATCCTATGACCCCAATGATGAGCAAAATCGAGTCTAAAAAATCAAGTCTTTTGATGAACAATATTTGGTGTTTGCACTCGCTCGTCAATTTTTCCATGAGTAAATAAATTACAGTCCTTCCTTATATGCCTAGTGTCTAATTTGTATAAAACAAAGTGTTTTGTTTTGGATTTTGTTTAGTTTCTTGGCATTGAAATCCTATTTAGTGGAAAACCACAAATTGTTGATTAAATAACCAAAAACATTAAAAGAAAAGAAAGAGAAGAAAGAAGATGGTATTATGAGATGACATTAATATCGATAAGCATTGGAAAAGAGGGTTAGCTACCTGTTGAAATCAGCAGGTTCACTTGATAAAGAAATTAGAAAGATAAAGGGTGACACAATTGATTTTACGAGATAAAAAATAGTTAAAACTGTAAATTTAGTTATATCATAATTTTTAAATGTTCATTTTCACTTATTCTCGATTAAAGATAAATAATTTTGACCATTATTCAATATGCTTTTATTTGTAATTGAAATTTAAAAAAAAAGTTTTGAAAATTCTAAATTTTAAATTTATAATTCTTATTTTTTAAAAATTTTAATTTCATACAATATTATAAAAAAATATTATCAAAGTTGGTAAATTTCGATTTAAAAAAATACAATATAGATATATTAATTCAATATGAAAAAAATAATTTGTCAAAAAAAAAAAACAAACTAACAACTGAACATGAATACTATAAGAATTCATCAAGCTTGACGGTAACATGAAGGTGACAAGTATTGAGCAAGCTTTTATTCAATTTTGACTTTATCCGGCTCAACTCAGCAAGATTTTTAATCGCATTTGATAAAGGCCTTTCAACGTTACATCCTGTTTTGGTAAGTTGGCTTCGTGGACCATTGGGAGAATCCAATCCATTAGCTTTGGTGAGTAGTGACGCCAATGGTAGCAAATTAATTGTGTAATAACCATGGGAACGGAAGAATCTTTCTTTTGATCCTCTCTCCTTTTGTATAAGGCTAAGGCTTTTATGGTGTAGATTATTGTTCACCTACCCTCCAATTTTCTAGTTTCTCATACTTTAGCATACAAAAAAATGGCTCAAATTGCAAAACTTGAGGTCCAATCAGAGATTCAGTCCTCTGCTGATAAGGTCTACGATATCTTCAAGCGCAAAGTGTTACCTCGTGCCGAAAATCTGCCCTGAACTGGTGACAGACATTAAAGTTGTCAAGGGTGACTGGGAGACTGTGGGCTCCGTCAGGATATGGAAATATGTTGCTGGTAAACCAATAATATATATATATATATATATTTCATTCTAGATGTTATGACGTATTTGTTATCCATTAAGCACCTTGACAGAAATCTCCATTTTTTATAATCTATTTGAATTGACTCATCAATCAGCCCTTAGCTGATGATCTTGGGCTCGGCTGCTGGCCTTACAGGACTTTCTGAGAATGTCTCGGAGACCATAGAGTCTATTGATGATCGAAACAAGTCAATCACTTTCAACGCATTGGATGGTGATATCACGAAATATTACAAGACCTTCAAGGGTATTGTTACTGTCACGGCTAATGGTCAAGGAAGCTTGGTGAAATGGACTTTGATGTACGAAAAGCAGAACCAGAATATCCCTGATCCTGAGAAGTACATAGAGCTTGTCTCTGCTATTACCAAGTCTGTGGATGCTTACCTTCTCAAGAAATAAGAGAAAGAAAAGCGATTGTTCAACAAAATTAAGCTGCCCTTTCTTTTTTAAATTCTTCATATATAACCATGCTGATGAAACGAAGCCCTTACCACAGAGCAAAACTATGCTACTTTTCATCTTGTAAAATATTGTTCAATCTAAGGTCTTAATTTGATGCATGTCTGTAGGAACTCATTTGCATATATATATATATATAGTAGCTTGTCAAACTCTAAAATAGTTTTGTCTTGGGTGTGCAGAGACAATTCTAGATCATGGGATAAATGAGAACGAGATTGATAGATTAAGAAATTGTATTACTATTTTTGAGTTTGCTCATATCTTTAGAGAAATTTACTTCTTTACAGATTCATTAACAAAACTTGTGGTGGTCACATCTGACTTGTTCTTTATGTGATGGTGGTTTATTGTGGCTGATGTTATTATAATGTGGTATATAGTTCTTTCTCCATGGACTATTTATCTCTCCTTTCTTATGGGTGATTTTGTTATAATTCTACTTTTAATGAATAAAAACTTTATTTCGCTAAGAATTATTATTGTTATTTTTATATACTATTTATTTATATTGATCAAGAGTAAGAAAAGGTGGACAAATAATTCCATCTGTATTCCTCTACATTAGAGGTGTGCAAGGTTAGGGTCGTTTTGTACTTGTAGGCTCAGCCCGAGATTAGAGTTCGGCATGGCCTAACCCAGCCCGAATATATAATCACTTAATTAATAATATATTCTTATTACAAATTTTAATTTTAAAATTTATTTAAAATATTAAATTATTAATATAAAATATATACATTTTTACATTTTAATCATAAAATATCATATAAATAGGCGAGTCCACTTGCACTTGAGTTTAGCTTTAAAAATTGGAGGTCTAGTAAGCTTGACTCATGAATATTACTATTCTATGTCAAGCTTCAAATAATGATTACATTTTTTGGATAAATTATAGTGAATGAGTTTATAAGAAATATACGAAGGATTCAAAATTGAAATTCATTTAAAGAAATTGAAAAGTGGAGCCACAATAATATTAAAATAACATTAAAATTTATGAGCTTTTTGAATTTAAATGAAATTACTATTACTTCAACTAAAACTTTGATTCTTTATAAATTAAAATTAAAACTATTTTAAATTATGAAGGAAAAACATGTAATTTGTACAGGCATATGACTAATTTAGATGATAAAAAAAAAAGGTTTGACCAGAAAATCATTTTCATAAAAAAGCAGCCTCAATGCTACCTGTAACCGTTATTTCTTGATTGCGAGACTTCTAAAGCTGTTACTCTAATGAGATTGGAGGCGAGAATCATGTCAAATGTATGTAGTGGTTCCGTGTAATTGTAACGTAGTGAAATTATTCTTTCCGTCTTATTTTATTTATTTATTTATTTTATATTTAAAATTATGTTTTATTTTTTAACATCTAATTATCTTACTTTTTTTCTTTTTTTAAAATTTTTCTATATATATATATATATATATATTACTTTTGACATCAAAATTA
>NC_030851.1:35508754-35540869 GCF_000208745.1 Theobroma cacao
TTTATTTATTTTATTATTTAAAATTATTGTTTTATTTTTTTAACTATCTAATTATTCTTTACTTTTTTTTACTTTTTTTTTAAAATTTTTTTACTATATATATATATATATATATATTACTTTTTGACATCAAAATTATGAAACATCAATTTTACAATTAATTTTTAAAATTTCAATATAAAATAAACTAAAGTCAACAGTTTGTTTCCTTAAACTTTGTAAAAATTAAATGGAACATGCAAAATGAGACGATAAAAGTATCATTCCCTTCTAACACATCATCAGCCGTAAAGATCCTATAAGTA
Organism: Theobroma cacao; assembly: GCF_000208745.1. Taxonomy (NCBI): domain Eukaryota; kingdom Viridiplantae; phylum Streptophyta; class Magnoliopsida; order Malvales; family Malvaceae; genus Theobroma; species Theobroma cacao. The sequence goes on from NC_030851.1 coordinate 35,509,060, forward strand.
ATGACAGAGTAACCTATGGGAAGATCACTTAAGCTTATAACAATTTTTATTTTGGTTATTTTAGTGCTAAAATTTACATTTTTGACACTAACATTTGTAGAGTTAATTATCAAACAACGAAAATAAATATATTTCGTAGAGTTTGTCTTTCCAAACAAAGACTAAGTTCTCTACTGATAGTTCTACGATATCTTGAGGAACAAAATGTACCTGATGGCATATATCTGCTCTAAACTGGTAAAAGACATAAGACTCATTGAGAACCTTTTGGGTTTGCCAAGAGATTAGTTTTTGATGATTGAGGGCAAGAGAAGACAAGATCCTAGATAGGGGCGTACATACATTATGACAAGTTGTATCACATAAGACCCCTTTTTTACTGAATCTTAAAAAATTTTTATTTGTTATACTATTTATGTTAGAATTTTATGTAATTAATGATGATAATGAATTTATTAATTTTTTTGCAATTTTGTAGGGAGTGAGATCAAAGATGCTAAGTCAAAGTAAATTATATACTAAAATTTTGAATGCTACATGGAAAGACAAAAAAAATTTCTTTCTATAATTTAAATATTAATATTTTTTAATAATTATTATTATTTTAGTTGTGACATCACTCAAAAAAATTCATAAATCCACCCGTGATTGATGTGGTGACAGTCTTAGACAACAACCTTTCTTAAAGGGTGTACCATTAGAGATGTGGTAAGGTTCTTGGTGCTTTTATTTCAAAGAAAAGGTCAAAAGAGGGGTAGGAATGTTTGTTTTATTAGGTTTAGTTCCTTGATGAAGGCAAAAAGGGTGACAATGAATCTAAATAGCATCTAGCTGCTTGACCATAGATCATAAGTGTGTTGGGATGAGCCCTACAACCAATTGGGATTGGTTAAGGCTTGATTCCAATTATGCAACAATATCAATCATGTTGAATGATTAGAGGTTTTCTTTCTTCAATAAGACATTAATTATAATGGGTTATAAGTCTAACTGGATGCAGTCCATGAGATTAATATGCCTTGCAAGGGAACTGTAATAGGTTACAATCTTGAGATCCTTATGCATCAAAGCATAATCTCTAAATGTTCATGGTCAATTTATCATTGAGACTGGGCATCAATGATGCCTAGAGACTAGTATATTCTATGTTTCTTACTTGGGAAGTAAGTAACCAATCTCATAGGTTGAAGCATAGAGATACTTGGAACTAGAATGTAAGTGCTTGCCTAGGAAAGCAAGTTCACTGAATATGACTTGCCATGAGAAGTGCATTTGGTAATACACTCAAGTGTCTATACAATACTTCTCATGTGTCAGTTGTGTAAATACTCCTTAGACTTAACACACCATGTTGTCTTATGTGTGAAGTGTTGTACTCTAATTTCATCCTTACAAGTGTCTAACCAAGGATGCCAAAACAGGATGTGTGAAGCCCGACCTTATAAAATACTTGTCATGTCATTCATATGATTGACAATATGCTTGCATACTTGAAAAGCCCCGAAAGAAAAATCGTTAAAAGACGACAATGTACCAAATGGTACAATTAAGTTAATTTAAGCCTCGAACTAGATCAAATAGAGAATTTAAAATGAAATTAAGAATATTAAAGTCTCAGAATGGTTTAATATGGTGATTTGGAGTTCGAGAATCAATTTGGAGTTAAACCGAAATTTTTACTGTCCAGGGGTAAAATGGTCATTTGCCACCTAGGGACACAATGGAAATTTTTAGAAAAGAATTTTTTTTTCCCCCATTTGACTTATTGGAGTATAATTTGAGGGTTTGGTAGCGAAAAAGTTTAATTCCAGTGATTTCTAGAGTGTAGGGGCAAAATCGTAATTTTACCACCCGCGGACAAAATTTGAGATTTTGAGAGAATTTAGATCAAATTTGACAAATTGGAGAATGGTATGAGTATAAGGGATGAAAAATATGTCTATAGGTAATTTTTCAGTTTTTGGGGTAAAAATGTAATTTTTGACTTTTACGGGGGCAAAAGTGTAAATTTCAAAAATTACTCCACCAAGACTTTGGATAAGTCTGAGAATTTTATCTAAGCTATGGATATGTGGGACAAGTGTATGGTGAAAATTTGGAAACAAATGGATGGCTAGAATTTAAGGAATTAATAAAACATTAAAAAAATGAATAAAATAATATTATATTATTTTAGCCTTTAAAAAGGTAAAAATTCCGGAATTCTCATCTTCTTCAGCTGTCCAAACCAGGGGAGAAAAGGGGAAAAAAAAAAACAAGAATCCTACCTGAAAAATTTGGGGAAAATCAAGAGAAATCAAGAAATCAAGCATTAAAAAGGTAAATTTCATTGATTTTCCTTGTGATTTTCACTACCCATGCATTTTTTTCTCATTTCCATGCAAAATTAGAAAGTGGGTATGGACACCCATGCTGGCCAAACCTCCATGGATGAGTTTTGAGCTTGATTTTTGGTTGATTTTAATTGAATTAAGTGATTTTAGTTAAGTTATATTGAAATATAGCAAAAATAAGCTAGAGATATAATTTTCTCCCATTGAAACCCATTATGCTGAATTTTCTAGGGGAATATTGGCTGCTGATCTTGATGTTTATTTGAGGAATTATGATGAATAATGATGAATTATGAGCCTAGAAAAATAATGGGAATTTTCGGAGCAAAAATATAAATTTTTACCCACTAGGGGTATTTTCGTAATTTGTTATCGGGACTGATAATTTGCACCACACTGAGGGACATTAAGTCAATTTGGGTGCAATTGAGGTATAGAAACTGAAAAAAATTAATTTGGAGTTTAAACGGACGCGTATATCAATTTATCGGGTAAAAGACCGAAATAGGCTAACACCGCATTTAGGCAAAAATTTAGACATTTTTGCATTCCATATCAAGCATTAGTAGTCTAAATTAGTTTAATTTCAATTTAGTACCAATGTGGTGAATTTCTCGATTTTGTACTGTGTCAAGGTGGTGAGTCCTCCGATAAAGGCAAGGGAATTGCACCCGAGGACCAATAGTCTGAGTATTTCGAAAATCCCCACTCTAGACACGGTGAGTAACCTTACCATCATTTTAATTATCTAAAGTATGTTTTTATTCGGTTTTGGTGAATTTTATGAAAATGAGTTCAAATGGTAAATTTTTATGTTTTGTAAACAAAATGAGTTTAAATGAAAATATTTTATAAATTGTCTTGAAACGAAATAACGATTTTGAAAATAGAGTAATTGGAGACCACTGATATGTTGTAAATTTAAAATTGAATTAATGGCTTATGTTATTGTATTGGCATGACTGGCTGGGCTGTGTTTTTTATGAATTATATGAATTGCTTTATTTTACCCTTGCAGGCTGGGTAGTAATATATTAGCCCTGTCATGCTGTCAAAATTTTATTGTATGGTGGGTTTGACCTGCTGCAGTGGGCTGGATTCTGTGGACTAGCCTATTAGAGGGGCACGGAATCCTGTTATATTTTTACCTCGGTTGGAGAGGCGAGTAGGGTAACTCCTGAGGTATAACTTTTAGAGTTCACTTCACGCCAAACCACCTCGTGAAGGGGAACTCGGCCAACGTCAAGGAATGGCTATGTTTTCAAAATAAAAACATGACTTTCTAATAGCCTTGGCGGACTCAGTTGGGATAGCCCTCGGCCAAGGTATCCCAAATAACTGAGTATGATAATAATTTTTGGCATGAGCCAAGCTTTTTAAGAAATTCATAAGCCATACTGATTACTTGCTTTAAATAAATTGATTTCATTTGGTTGAAATAAGTTGAAAGATGATAAATTACAGTTTGATGAAATGTTTTAATAGTCTCCTTTTACTCGACTTTAGATATTTTGAGTGATGTTTGTTTACTCACTGGGATTTTATAATCTCACCACCCTCATTTCCACCCATTTCAGGCTCAGAATAGATTGTAGATAACTGATATCGGCGAGGATTACAGTTGAACTTGCCACATCCAAAGACTGTAGGTTCATTTCTTTTGATACTTTTGGTCATTCGTGGGCCCACGTGTCACTGTAAATTAAATTCTATACTTTGGTTATCTGTATTACGGTATGTAAGAATTTATTTTGCTTTTACGCTATAAAAATTATTTATGCAGTGTTCTTAAAATATCGTTTTATGTGAAAATTGAATATTTTATTTAATATTTTTATTTTATTATAACAGTCATAATTCCATTTTAAACGAATGTTTTAGACATCCAAAATTATTTTTGATTATGAAATATGTGTTTTCCACTTACATACTATATTTTTAGATGATTTTGAGATTTTTGGGATAAATGACCAAAATACCCCTGTGAGACGAAAATTATTATTTTATTGGTTTAAGTTGGAAACAGTGTAAAATCTTTTAGAATGTGGTATTTGGAAACAGTTACCCACAGGGGAAATGAGAAGCTGATATTAAAGCCTTGTGGGGTTCCGATTGACATTTCGGGTAATGAATGTCGATCGAGACGTCGCAGCTGTTGTCACGGGCTCGATGGGAGTTCCGGGTCGTGATAGGATGTTTTTAGGTATAGTATAAAGTATGTGAAGGCAATTGAGTGGTCAAGATAGAAATCATCACCTTAAGTGTTTTTAGAGGACATACCCTACCAGTTCTTGGTTGACATTAGCTTATTGAAGTCCTTGGCCAATGCAACTTCGAGATTATAAAAAGAGTTTCATAAGTATATATAAACTAATGATCTAACTGCAAGAACGAACATGGAGGTCAATAAAAGTGGACATTGCACCATGCTTTTATCATCTTTGGGATATATGATGAAGGAATGAATTACACCGATAGACTATACATTGAAAGGTTGTCAAAGAATCCTTTGACTCTCTTAGCAACTGGGTGGCCATGATACATTGTTAGATGCCAGTCTTGATCTATGGAATTGAATTAGTTGATTAATATTACAATTTAATTCTATTACCAACTTGTTAGGAACCTAAGGGGTCACACACAAAAGTTGTACTATGAATTAAATTGAGAGTGTGATGATTTAAGTTGGACTTAAATGATACTCTAGGTTTTAACTTCTAAGGACTTAATTAAAATAGTTTAATTAAGTGTAAGGTCAATATTATAAATAGTTATAATGTTAGAACCTTAATTGCAAACATGACCAAAGGAAATTAATTTGATTTTAATTTCTAAGGGCTAAATAAAAAAAGGTTTAATTGAGTAATTGGACCAATATTATAATGGGTTATAATATTGGGCCTTTAGTTGCAGTTATGGGAGCTGTTTAACCTAGGTATACATATCACCTTTAACTATTTCTCACATATGACTATGAAAACCTAGTTGTCAAAAACAATCAAAAATTCTTTAGCCACCTCTTGTGGTTGAAATAAAAATCTTTTGATGAATTTTATAGAGTGATCTGACCTATAGTGTGAAGAAAAGATTAATTGTTGTCCACTCTGCTAGCACAGAGAGTAGTTAAAAGCTCCTACCTTGCTGAAGGTTCAAGTGCAATTGTGTGGATACCATTAGAGGCCAAACGCTTGGATGGCTTGGGTTCTTCTTCCCTTTGTAGTGTACACAAGCTTGAGTAGAAATAAAAATAATGCCGTATCTTTTCTCAATCAAAAGGATTCTTCATTGAGATTATGACATCACTAGGCTAGGTGATATTTTGATTATTCTTCTTAAATTTTGTTTGTATTAAAACCACCAAGGTGATCCACGGGTGGTGGCATGGCATGGTATGTTTAAATTTTTATTTTTCGTTACATATGATAATTGTTATCTCTAAGTTTCATGTCATTCCAGTAGAGGTATCAGAGCCTCCCTTGGCTTGTTTTAATGCAAACAATGTCTCATTGTTGTTGATTCAATGTTTATATTTGATATATGGTGTTCGAGTTTAAGCTGGTAAGGATTTAAAACTTTTATAATCTATTTTGGAGTTGTTTCAATTTTCTGGATAGATTTAATTAGTGAATTTTAAATCTTAATTTTTGATATACTAATATGAGTTTTAATATCTTGATTTGGCTAGATTAGAAGTGCATAAAATGCACAAATTAAATTCAAAAAATTAGATTCAAGTTCATGATGTTTTGGTGCAGTTTAAGGGGGAAAATTCGATTTTGTCTATTAGTTGTTGTGGTTCAGTTTTCAGTATTAAAAAGGCATCTAATGTCCTTGAAAAATTTTGAAAAAATCATGAAGGCAATGTACTTTGGAATAGTTTCAAAAGGGATTGCCGGCCAAAGGTGAATGGTGGTGCAATAGGCACAAAATTATGGCTGAAACCATTGTTGCTAGCAATTGTTTTCGGTCACGAATTTTACAAATTTTGGCAACTTAAAAAGAGCCTAAACTTGTGCAATTACTTGCATTTATTTGCTAAAATTTTAAGTTTTGAAAGAGTTCAAAATTTCCTAAAATTTGAAATTCAAAAATCAAGGAATTTGATATCTAGGATTTTGACATTGTCAATGCCATCTAAGCAGTTGATCGAAAAGGTGGTTGTGTTCAGCAGACATAGGTCATGATTTTTTTTAATTTTTTGGACAGCTTACTGTGTCCAAAAATTATTAAAATTAATAGGAAAAGGCTCCATATGTTAGCTAACCATAAAAAAATTAGAGATTAAATTCCCTAATTTAGAGTCGCTTTAAAGCATAGAACTATAACTGCACCATTGCAGCAAGTAGCAGCAAAAAGTCACGGTTTTGGGGTGATTTGACCAATCAATTTGCATCCAAAAATCGTGCAAATTTGATATGGAATAGTTCCATATGTTGGCTAACCAGAAAAAAATTTTAGAATTATAATTCTAAATTTAAGGCCACATAAAAACTAAAAATTGTGACTGCACCAATGCTGCCTGCAGCTGACTAATGCCATTGTTTTGGCATTGATTACTTGTCTAAATTGCATCCTTAATTGGTGCAATTTAAATTACAAATTGGCTATTTGAATATATATGGAAAGGTTCCATAAAAGATAATTTTGACATAATTAGATTAAGGAATTTGATTTCTTAAATAAAAGATGTTAGGATGTAATTTATGACACCTATAAATCGTTGAATTTGATTCCTAAAGTTATGGAAGTTAATAATATTCAAAAGCTGATCGGCAAAATTATGAAAATAGTTTCATTAAGATAATAAATTCAGATATTTTGAAATAAGGAATTTGATTTTTTAAGTTAAGGATATCTAAAATTATTTCTTGACACAAAAAATTAAGGAATTTGATTCCTAAAATTATGAAAGTGAAAGATAAATGAAGACAAGTCTTTCATCATGAATAAATTTCCTTTAATTAAGGAAGGAAGTTTGAATAAGATACTTAGAATAAATTAAAGATTTTCTTGTCTTAGATTTTATTTAAATTACCTAATAAAGATTAGGTAATAGAAGACATGCAATCTTGAATTAAATTGGATTAGTAAAAGAGTTACCTAAAGTGTTTAGGACAATAAATTAAAAATGTTTTAATATGTAATGAAATTTAATTCTAATCCTAATAAGATTAGGAGTGGATAAATTACTAATTTTGATTAGTAATGCTTACCATATATGAAAGAAGTTTCGATACATAAAATTAAATGGTTACTCAAAAATTTGAAGTTGGAAAAATTCAAATGTTGAAAATTGCTAATCTCAAATACCTCATAGATTAACAATTTGAATGAGATATGTCTTTAAATTTTATTCATATTGATGAATATATGTGTATCGTAACAAACCGGGTCTGAGAACCCGACCACTAGATGTGGGAAAATTTAAGGAGTCGCCACCAATCTTTTTTTTACCTTGGTGTGATTGGTCACCAAATAAATTTATTCAATTCGACGAAATTTTAAATTAATTTTACGTCCGTCGAAAGAACGATAACCTGGTCTACGTATTTTTTTTTGAGTTGGGTTTGGGAGTACGATTACGCACAGGGAAGGGTTAGCACCCCCGTGACACCCGTTCCACGAACAGTACCATTTAATCATATATTATCCTAACCCATTAATTTTATTCTTATGTTTCCTTAATTGTTATTTATTTAATTTATCTTTTATTCTATTAATTAAGTTAAAATATTTTACAAGTTTAACTTACACGTGATGCAATTGTGAAATGCATGGCATGAAATCGAGATAATGTCAAATTAAAATCTTTTATTGAGCGCACTTTTCGAATTCACCCATCATATTGGTGGGATCCGAGAGTATTCCCTCACCTAGGGAAATACCTTAGAAACTCACCTTCGCAAGTTTGCAAGGTAAATCCCATCATTGGGACAATCGTTTGCAAGTAAAAACAGTATTTTTCTGAATACAAATCCTAATGCGAGCAAAAGCTTTTTATCAAAGATATCTCTTTGAACCCTCCCATCGTACTGGTGGGATCCGAGGGTACCTTCTCACCTAGGGAGTTTATCGGAGAAAATCGCCTTCGCAAGCTTCCTCTGAAAGTCCCATCATCGGGGCTATGCCCGTATATAGAATATGTCTATATGCCATGACATGTAACAATGCAATAATGATATGTGACGCACTCGTAAATTCAATGTTCGTTTCTTATTTACTACTTTTCTTTGAGCTTATTTATCATGAACAAATATTTTATATTTATTTATTATTTTTGTATAACCATTTCTATTTCATCTTATACTTTATTTATTTATATTTTAGATAGTGTATTTTTTATTATACGTAGTTATTATTATTTATGCATATGTATTTTATCCATTTTTTATTATTATGATTAACAAATTTATTGTTATCATTGATTTATTATATCCTTATATATATTTTTTGATTAATTGGTGATTAAGTATATATAATTTTTATTTATTTAAAATTGGAAATGTTAAAATTCCGAATTAGGACCATCCCATCGTATTGGTGGAGTCTTAATTGAAATTCCTAACCTAAGGAAATTTTTTTTTGGAATTGCGACTTCTTGCGTTCCGTACGAATATCCCATCATCGGTATTGATTCCAAATCAAACATTATATTTTCATACTTAATAATTTCAAGCTAGGTCTTATTTTTTATTTTATTTTATTTTTATTTTCATTTAANGGTGGAGTAAATTTTTTAAAAATTACACTTTTACCCCTGTAAAGTGAAAAATTACATTTTTACCCCAAAAATTGAAAAATTGCCCATAGACATATTTTTCATCCCTTATACTCATACCATTCTCCAATTTGTCAAATGTGATCTAAATTCTCTCAAAATCTCAAATTTTATCCGCGGGTGAAAAACTTACGATTTTGCCCCTAGATAGTGAAAATTTCGGTTTGACTCCGAATTGTTCCTCGAACTCCGAATTACCATTTTGAGTCATCCCTGAACTGTGAAACTCTTAATTTCACCTTAAAATTCCTATTTGAACTAGTTCGAGGCTTAATCGACTCAATGGTACCATTAGGGGCAATATCGTCTTTTAACTATTTCTCGAACTTCCTAAATATACAAACATTCTATTGAGCATGTGAATGACATTATAATTATTTTACAAAGCAGGGTTTGACATAGCTAATCTAGGAGTTGTATAGAGATACAATTGGTAAGCTCAATTACCTATTTAATCCACCTACCATGGTTTGTTGAGCACACTCAAGGCCATGACAAGATGAATAGGATCTTAGCCCACTAAGAGAATCCTAGTATAGATCTCTAGAGATGATATGGAGGATTATCATCTTGTAGAAAATAGTAAGAGAACTATTTAAAATTTTAAAACCTTGTTTTAACTAGTTTATGCATGTTATCTATCAATTGCTTTATCTATTCAAACATGTTTGTATACATTGCAAATGGTTAAAAATCTATCACTATGGTGCATCTTTGATGCAAATCAAAATCATTAGACCAAACCCTTTTGAAAGGTACTAAGACTTGAGAAATGTTCTTAAGAAAAAGGTTGTCTATTTGTAGAAAGCTTTGCCATAAGCCCATGTTGAAACAAATAGTGATAAAGCATGGGATGCTCATTAGACTCATTAAGCCACATATGTGATGTTGGCTATTATGACTACGAAGCTTCAAAAGCAACATGAAAACATTTGTGCAACATGATATGCCTTTGCAATCAAAAGAATTATTCTATAATCAAGGTTTAAGGTTTAGATAAAGGTATGAGATAACATAAAAATTGTTTCTATACGAGAAGATAGAAGCTAGTTTTATTGGAAGCAAGATTTAAGGTTACTAGGCTTTATGGTAAAGCTAGAGCAATGTGTTTATCATGAACTAAGTATTGACTTCATTCCGTAATCTCTACCAAATACAATTCATAATTAGGAGTTAGCTTCCATGAGATAGAATTTACATTGTCTTAATTATGAATTGGGAAGACAACCACGATAAGGCACTAACTTGGAAATGTTCTCAAACATCTTTATGGTAAAGATAGACTAATGAGGGACTATAAAATAAATGTTTCCTTGACAGAGTTAAAGAAGAAGAAGTTTATAGAAGTTGTCAAAGTTTATGATTGAGCTAGAAGTTACTACTATTGTATTAACATCATAAGCATTCGATACTAGATGTTGAATGCATTTAAGTAATGACATAAAGTGCAAAACAATAGTAGTAAGTAGATGCTTAATATAAATGTCAAGAATACTGATTGCATATGATATCGATTATGACATTTGAGTCTTGGTCATTGAAGCAAGAATTAGAGTATGAAGATACTTAGATCCTTCTGATTGGGAATTGTAAAGGAGCTAGTAATTCTTATCTACATGACTAAATTACTTTTCATGCAAAAGTGAATGACTTGGTATGTTCAAAAAGGTCTTATACATATAGATGTATACGAACCATTGAACATAAAATACTATGGCAAATGTTCCTAATTCATTAAGTTCACCCAAGACCAAATTGAGATTTTGTCTTATATACTTAAAGAAATATAATTTGAATTCTTGAAATGTTCAGAGAATATAAATATAAGATCATATGAGTTATATAGTATGGAGTACTTTTATTAAAATATCATCTTAGTGAAGATTACTTTTACTTATTAACTAATCATTCAAAAGATGAATGTAGATTCATGTGAAATGAAACTTTCTTATGAATAGAATATAGAGATGTTTGTTAACAAAAAAAGCAAATTTATGTAGTGATATGATTGGGTCCATATCTCTCCAATATATATGTAGCCAATTATATTATTCCAAATCAAAACGATTCCAAACATACATGGAGATGTATGTATGTAACATCATGTAATATTCAGAAGAGTTTGAATATTACTCTCACAAAGGATCTTGGATTTAGTGGGAGCATGATGACACTAAGAAAGGAGTTTCTATAGTATTACATGGTTACATTGGAATCCAACTCTTAAGATTTTGCATAGAGATGCATAATTTTATGTAAGAGAACTCTATGGATTTAGGAGGATACATTGGAGAAGTATTATTCATATGAGATGAATCTACTAAATATGTTTTTTGTTGGAATTATACACTTTGTTCTATTAAAAGGGATCCAAAGGGTTATATTTAATAAAATGTACAAGTGTAATTATCTCATACACATAAGCAAGTTAGTAAGAGTGAATACAATTCTTTGTATTTACAATTACATGAGATGCAATGTGTAAACAAAGAAAGAGTCAAAATTTTAAAAAATGCGGATGGCACAATGAAAAGTGACAAATATGTATGATATATGTAGCATAGTGTAGTTAGAATGGTTCCAAAGAAAGAAAAAATCACTATGTACATGTATATAATCAAAGTCATATACAACTTATTGAAGGCTAAAATAAAAAGATATTTAGATTATTAGTCCTTAGAACTAATATAGAGTTCTAAACATTGTGAATGTAACAATGAAGCCATATTAAAAGAACCCAGGTCTCATTGAATCTAGGCATAGTAATATGACATGATGTGATGCATGGACATTACGAAGATAGATAAAGGCGATTAACCACATTGAAAGGCACAAACGAGTCTACATGGAGACACGATTGCCAGATGGATTGGATCCACATACGATGAGGTAGCAATTGGCTCTGTGCTGATGGGAGATGTTAGGATAAGCCCTACAGCCAATTGGAATTGGTTAAGGTTTGATTCAGATCAAGCAACAATATCATTCATATTGAATGATTGGAGGTTTTCCTTAATCAATAAGACGTTAATTATAATGGGTTATAAGTCTAAGTGGATGAAGTCCATGAGATTAATATGCCTTGTAAGGGAATTATAATAAGTTGGAGTTATGAGATCCTTATGCATTAAAGCATAATCTTTAAATGTTCAAGGTCAATGTATCATTGAGACTGGACATCAATGATGCCTAGAGATTGGTACATTCTATATTTCTTACTTGGGAAGTAAGCAATTGATCTCACAAGTTGAAGTATAGAGATACTTGGAACTAGAATATAAGTGGTTGCTAGGAGGGCAAGTTAATTGAACATGACTCACCATGAGAAGTGCATTTGGTAATACACTCAAGTGTCTATGCAATACATCTCATGTATCAGTTGTGTAAATACTCCCTAGACTTGAGACACTAGGTTGTCTTATGTGTGGAATATTATGCTTTGATTTCATCTCTATGGGTGCCTAACCAAAGATGCCAAAACATGATGATTTTGGCTATAGTATGAAGCATGTGAAGGCAATGAAGTGGTCAAGATAGGAATCATCACCTCGACTGTTTTTAGAGGACATATCCTATCAGTTCTTGGTTGACATTAGATTATTGAAGTTCTTGGCCAAGGTAACCTGGAGATTATGAAAAGAGTTTCATAAGTCTCTATAAAGCTAATGATCTAATTGTAGGAACTAATAGAAAAGTCAATAAGAGTAGACACTGCACTGTACTCTTATCATATTCGGGATATATGATGAAGGAATGAATTACACTAATATACTATACACTGAAAGATTGTCAAAGAATCTTTTGACTCTCCTAACAATTGGGTGGCCATGATGCATTACTAGATGCTAATCTTGGTCTACGAAATTGAATTAATTGATTAATATTACAATTTAATTCCATTACCACTTGTTAGGAACTTAATGGGTTACACACAAAAGTTATACTGTGAATTAAATTGGGAGTGTGATGATTTAAGTTAGACTTAAATCATACTCTAGGTTTTAATTTCTAAGGACTTAATTAAAATAGTTTAATTAAGTGTAAGGTCAATATTATAAAAATAATATTAGAACCTTGATTGCAAACATGACAAAAGGAAATTAATTTGATTTTAATTTCCAAGGGCTAAATTTAAAGGTTTTAATTAAGCAATTGGGCCAATATTATAATGGGTTATAATATTAGGCCCTTAGTTGCAATTATGAGAGTTGTTTAACCTAGATATAAATATCATCATTAACTCTTTCTCACATACGACTATGAAAACCTAGTTGCCAAAAACAACCAATAATTCTTTAGCCACCTCTTATGGTTGAGAGAAAAATCTTTTGATGAATTTGTATAGAGTGATCTGGCCTATAGTGTGTGTGAAGAAAAGGACAATTATCGTCCACTTTGCTAGCATAGAGAATAGTTAAAAGCTCCTACCTTGTTGAAGGTTCAAGTGAAATTATGTGGATATTGTTGAAAGGTAAACACTTGGGTGGCTTTGGTTCTTCCTCCTTCTGTGCTATACACGGGCTTGAGTAGAAACAAGAGTAGTGTTGTATCTTCTCTCAATCAAGAATATTTTTCATTGTGATTGCAACATCACTTGGGTAGATGATATTTTAATTACTCTTCTTAAATTTTGTTTGCATTAAAACCATCAAGGTCATCCATGGGTCGTGACATGGCATGGTATATTTAAATTTTTATTTTTTGTTACGTATGATAATTGTTATCTCTGAGTTTCATGCCATTCCAGTAGTGGTATTGAAGAAAACAAGTATATTTATGCAAACAAGTCAATGATAGGTCTTTTCTTGGGAAGCTTGCAAGGATAAGTTGTCTCAATGAGCTCTTTAGGTGAGAAAGCATTCTCAGGTCCCACTAGTGTGATGGGAGGGTTCAGGAAACGGTTTCAATAAAAAGTTCTGACTTGTCATTTAATAAACTCGAGATTCGCATAATCTATTCCATGATTGCATCACGTGCATCCAACAAAATATTATTAGTACAGAACATGAACCAGAATTCCCGATGATGGGACTTCCTCAAAAATCTTGAAAAGACGAGTTTTCCCAAGGAATTCTTTAGGTGAGGAAAAACCTCTGAAATTTTTTTAGAACGATGTGAGAGTCTAGGAAATTTTTCCAAAACAAAGGTTTCATTCATGTGTCAACCAAAATAAAAATAATAATAAAATAAAACATAAATAATGATTAACGTAAATAAAAATCAAATCAAGAATTAAGGCTTAAAAAGGATAACACATGATTAACTGATACTATTCTTTGAACGAGCGTCGCGGGGTGCTAACATCTTCTTCGCTCATAACCGTACTCTCGAACTTCGACACTATTTCGTAGACTGGAGACTATTTTTTAAAAATAAACTTAAGTAAAGCTGAAGGTAACATTTTAAAGAATAAGCTCAAATAAGTGGCCAATTACACCTCGACAAAAAAGATTGTTGGCAACTTTATTTCACGTCGAGGTGGATGGGTTTCTAGACTTGCACGTTATGACAGTTTGGTGATCCACTAAGGCTTCAAGAGTCAAGCCAGTAATTAATTATGTGTTATCTTAAGCCTTAATTTATTGATTCTGATTCAACATCCAATCTTATTTCCTTACTTTTAAGAAAAACAAAAAATAACATTGCCTTTGTTCCCTTGTTTGTTTATTTGTATTATTATTTACTTTCTACATTTAATAATTGTGGGATACTTAGGTTAGGATAGAGGGGCATGAGATAAATAGGTAGAGGTTGGTATGTTTCTTCACACACACAACATGTTTGCATTCATGCATGAGCTTGTTATTCGAGTTTTGTCCTTTATTAGGAAAGAGTTAAGTTTCTACGCTCTCATGAGGTAATAACCTCTGCATGGGTTAGCAAAACACTCCCATTCAAATTGAATTTAGTCTGTTTGAAGCTTGTAACGGGTGAGGGCTAGGGTGCCTTATTAGTCCATGTTGGACGACAATGAGTAACAATTTGAGAACCTTTTCGCTTCAGGTGAAATCTAAGCTCAACATGCAGAAAATCGTGAGAAGCCAGCTTTTATGTAGAGCCATGTAAACCTCTTTCATAGAAACTCCCTAAATTAAGACACAGGAAGGAACAATTTTGTCTTAACAACCCACTTATTAATAAAATAAAAATAAGCCATGTATATTTTTGATAGAGGTGACTTTCTTTTAGAAAAAGAAAGCATAATTTTTTTTCTTTGTCATTCTTATAATAAAAAAAAGAGGAACAAGATTTTAGATATTTATTATTTATTTATCTATGATCTTAAAAGGTTTTTCTCTTTACAATTCCAAAAGAATAGTTTTTTGTACCTCTCTTCTCCTTAAAAAAAACGAACAATAGAGAGACATGGAAAAAAAAGAAGGTTCTTTTTTTCTTTCGTGAAAAAAAAAGAAAAAAAATCAATAAAAAAGAAAACAAAAAAAGAGAAGTCCTTTCCTTGAGTGATGTATTTTTAAAAAAAAGCAAGATAAAGAGCAAAATCTTTGTTTTTAGTTCTTTTTGTCCATAATAAAAAAAAAAAGAAAGAAATTTCTCTCTTGTAAAAAAGAATGAACAAGGAAAAATGATACTCCTTTTAATTCTTTCCTTCACGAGAAATTAAAATAAAAACGTAAAGAAGTTCTCATTTCTTTCCTTTACTATGAAAAAAGAATCCTTTATTTAAAATGTAGTTAGACGATTACTTCTTAATATATATATATATATATATATATATATATAGTGAGCGAATAAAAAAAGGGTCTCTTCCAAAAAAATCAAAAATAAATGAAAAAAGTAAGGATGAAAAATAAACAAGACATTTTCTTTTCGTCCTTGAAAGAAAAAAAAAGAAGAAGTTTTTTTTTTCTGCCAAAGAAAATGAAAAAATGAATGAGGGAGAAGACACAAATCTTTTTCTTTCCTTTTCTTTCAAAAAAGAAAAGAAATAAAAAGGAGAAAGGTTTGTGTTGTTTATCTTTCCCCCAAACATCAAAAAATAAAAAAAAAATGAAATGACAATTACCTCTTCCTTTTTTTTAAAAAAAAATGAGATTTTAATTTTAAAATTTTTTTACTTTTTACTTTACTTTAATTTTAAGAATGTGGTTTTTGGTTGAACTCACATATTATGTATAAAGTGTAGACTTTCTCAAACTTTAGGAATATTTTCTCATTTCACATCACTTGATATCATTGATCAAGGTATTATTGCATTTAAAGTATCCATGTAAATATCATGTTAATCTCATGTTTATTTTGGATGTATTCATTTCAATAATGAAGAAACTAATGATGATGTTGGCTTTACAAAAAAAAAAAAGAAACTCATTTTTAGAGAAAACATCTAGAAAAGCTTTTAGTAAAGTTTCAATTTTTCTTGACTTATTTTGGTTTGGGTCAAGTAAGTTTGAGAGACATAAAGCATCAATTGGAGGCACAGATAAATGCATTAGAATGCAATCAAGAAGAGTTGGGACATGACATTCAAGAGTTGAAAGATCAAGTTGCCAAATTAATGAAGACCGTTGAAAGTCTCAACAAGGTCAGGGGAATTCGTCTTCAAGAATCCTTATCGCTACAACTCTAGCCACCTTTAAAGCAATCACTCGATGAAAACCACTTGAACTTTGATGGGTCTAACTCTTGTCAAGGTCACAATGATGTGCTTAGTGGCCCGAATGAAAATTGAGGTGTGGAAAAAGTCATGAAAAGGATGGATGAGATGGAAGCACAAATGATTGGATTGAAAAGCTTCGTGTCTAAGATAGGGCCTTTGAGTCTTTCACAGTCTTTAGACAGTGGTTGGCAATCAACTGAATACCTCCAACCTACCAGTTTTCAACCATCGTTTCATCCTTGAAACACTAGTATGCATCTAAATTCATCCCCCCGCCTAACTACTTTTCGACCACTTTGTCAACAAGCAACTCAAGCTTAGACGTCCATACCTTCTTCTGTAGCTTGATCATTTCCAAATCTCAAAACTTGCCAAATACCAATCCCTATCCTTGATCTATTGTCTCTAATAATCAAGAACCAGAACCTTGGCCCTATGCCTTTGAAAATAGTTCCAAACCCATCAACAAGGAACTATAATTTGAATGTTACATGTGACTACCTCATGGGGGCAATTGGACACTCAATTGAAAAGTGTAGGTAGTTGAGGGAGAAAATTGAAAATCTCATCAAGGATGACACCTTAACTTTTGAGCTTATGAAATATTGGAAATCAGCTTTACTATAAATTGAACTCTTTTTGGAAGGTTAGAGTCGAAAAGTCACAAAGGAGAACCCCAAATCTTAAACAACTTCTCCACAAGAATAGATCATGTTTTGTGTACATGTGCATGGCATGTTTAGGATTTTATTGGAATATACAAACTTCAAGATTTGTAATGCAAGCTTTAATGACTTTGTTGGAATGTAAATAAGCATTTTTGAATTATTTGAAGCAATTGTTTGAGAATAAAACCTTGCATAAATTACTTCAAAATCTTATAAAAAAAAAGGGTTTTTTTTTTAAAATAAATGGTGGAATTAATCTTGAAAGAATTGGTGGTTGATCATGGACATTCCCAAACGATCTCTCCACTCACTCTCATAACTTAACAAATTGAATAAAGGCTATTCTAGAGCTTGAATCCAAAAGGAAACAAAAGTTTCAGAATTTCAACAACCTTATCATGTGATACCAATGAGCACTAACCTTTGTCTAGGCAATGATCAATGTCATAAATGGTTGTTTTGCAAAATTCTTTCCGTTGTATGCTCTAAAAATTGAACAAATTAGGCACTTTTATAAAGAATTTGAAATTGGTAGCTTCATAAGTGTTAAGACAATGCTAAAACTCCAAATATGCCAAATCCACTCAAATTCTTTCAATTGGATGCAGAATGAAAACTCCTCAAGCCATTGTCTATAACTTTCCTTCACTACACTTTGGGGGCAAGATGACCAAAGAAAAAAGATTTCTCAATACCTCCAAAAATACCCTTGCTTGATACACATTGTTTGTCTCTCTCTTTTGGAAAAGATAACATGAGCAATTTGAAAAATTGATTGATGAGAAGACTTTGAAAGAGTCATTATTACTCAAAAATTGGTACATAAGCCTTGATCTGAGTAGTTGAATGAGGAAGGGCATTCTTAAAAATCCTTCATTTTGAAAAGTTTAGTTTAAGCTTGAGTTGTGAAGTTATGAAACAAAAAGTAAAAAGAAAAGAGAATTGGGAGGAAAATCGACAGTGACATCATGCACTTGAGATGTTCAAATGATGCCAAAAAGAAAAGAGAGAGTGAGAGAGAAACAAAGAAATAAACCAAAACAAAAAAACAAAGAAAAATCAACCTTTGCTCCAAAATCTTTCTTTTCTAGGGATTGTTTTTCAATATAAACTTCTATACTTGAGATGAGAAATAGTCATGTTTCATTTTGCCTTCACAAATGAGGAATTATTCGTTTGCTATCCATTTGAGCCTATTGAACATTTTTTAAATTGCACCTTAACTAAGAATCACCTCTCACATTAGAGGCAAATATGTAGGAGAATTTTATCTAGAAGCATAGAGGATAAGATTTCATTTTAAGAAAGGGAACACCCTATATGAAGGGACAAATGCAAAATAGTTTCTGTTTTAAAGGTTTCTTGAACTCAATCCATTAAAATAAAAAATTCAAAACAAAAAAAAAAGATCAAAAACTGAGAAACAAGAAGAAAAAAATTAATGAAAAGGTATGCTTTGAAAAATTGAAAGGACAAATGTCTCGAAAGATTTTAACATGACCAGAAATGATCATTCGTTGATCACCTTTAAATGCATATTTTAGGCCTTTTGTTCATTCTTTCAAAACTCCTAACTTTAACCTACATTAGGTGCTTTATAAAGTCCATTTTGATTAAGTGTGGATGCTTAAATTGAAGTCGCTTGCTTCTAAGAAAAATTCACCATATAACCAATGAGGCCTTGGCCTCTTTTCTTTGCCAAGATTACCCATTTGAATCCATCGATCCATTTTGATTAGAGTTTTATTTTTTCTTCAAGTATGATGGAACGATCAATGAAATTAATAAAGAAAAAAAAACAAAAAAAAAAGAAATCTATAACAAGAAGCACGAGAAAGAGATTATTTCAAGGCAACTAGTTAACATTGGAGAACCTCAAAACGTCCAAGAATGTCAAACACCATTCGACATTTAAAACATGCTAGAAAAATCAATATTGGATCTTGAACCTTTTTATTCCAAAATAACTTGCCTTCAATAGTTGGTCTTGACATTTATCAAAATGCCACATATAATAAGACTAAGAGAGTGAAAATTGATTGTGATTTGAAATGAATCTTTTTGTGAAAAGTTTGATTTTCAAAGAATGCAAGTTTTAGAAAATCATTACATTTGTGAGCTTAGACAAACAAACTTTGATTCTTCCTGTTCCTATCAAATGGTGAAACTTTTTTGTTACCAGAGACCTTGATGTATTGAACCTTTTAATCCATTTGAAACATCAAATTGTGATTTGACCCACTTAAGGTCATTTCAAATATTAATTACTAATTCTTAAGAGATTAAAAAATCACATGTTTTTCCAAACTTGAATATTTTACCACTTCAACAAAAGAAGTGTAGAATTGATACATTTCTGTTCCAAGATTCAACTATCTTTGATCATGAAAACAATTACATGGGGCAATTTTGTTGTCATTTTTTCAAAATCAAGATGTTTTTGAAAGCAAAATATGTTTAAAAAAACAAAAAAAGAAAAGAAAAGAAAAAAAAGGGAGAATTCTTATGATCATTATCAGATAAACTCACTTTATGATGACAAGACAAATTTTGAAAAGACAAAGTCATTTCTCAAGAAAGAATGAGAAAAGTGTGATGCAAGGAAAAGTTTTCATGATTAAGCATGGAAACATTAAAACGAAGTTTGAATTGATGATCTTTTGTTGACATCTATTGTGGATAAATGATTTCAAGAATCCTAAACTAATATGACAAGATTGGCAAGAAGGTTCTTTGGGGGTGAAGAAATTGGCAACCGCACAAAATCATTATCGAAGAACACACAAACTCAAGAAAAATGTTCTTTTAAGAAAGGAATACATGGTGCAAAACAAAGGAAAGCAATGCATTATTTTTCCGTCATTCAATCATGCATACATGTAAAATCATGCACATAACCATGCAACATCAAAATTGAAAATTTTCAAACAAATGTCAAGACTAATGTGTGTTTTCAAGCTTTAGGAGTGAAATTCACCCAATTCGAAGTTTTCAAGCTTGCAAAACCTTGATTAAGTAAAGAAAGATTTGAGTCTTTCATTGAAAAAAAAAAGAGAAAAGAGAAGAAAAACCAAACACGATAGAATTTAAGCCCAATTTAAGTAGGACCAAGATGTGTAAACTAGTTAAGTTGGTGTGAAAAAAAAAAAAGAGAGAGAATTTCAGTCCAATTAATTAGCACCAACTTGTGTAAACCAGTTAAATTGGTGTGAAAAAATAAAAGAGAGAGAGAATTTCAATCCAATAAAACTAGCATCCAAGATGTTTAAGTCCAATTATGTTGGCATAAAAAGAGTTTAAGTCAAATTTAGTTCGCATCCAAGATATTTAAATCCAATTATGTTGGCATGAAAAGAATTTAAGCTTAATTTAGCTAGCATCCAAGATATTTAAGTCCAATCATGTTGGCATGAAAAGAATTTAAGCCCAATTTAGCTGGCATCCAAGATGTTTAAGTCCAATCATGTTGGCATGGAAAGAGTTTTAGCTCAATTTAGTTGGCATCCAAGATGTTTAAGTCCAGTTAGGTTGGCATGAAAAGATTTTTAGCTCAATATAGCTAGCATCCAAGATGTTTAAGTCTAGTTATGTTGGCACGAAAAGAATTTAAGCCCAATTTAACTAGCATCCAAGATGTTCAAGTCCAGTTATAATCGCACAATGAAAGTTTAAGCCCCAAATAGTTGTCATCCAAAATGTTTAAGTCCAACTATGTTGGCATAAAAAGATTTTAAGCCCAATTTAGTTGGCATCCAAGATATTTAAATCCATTTATGTTTGCATAAAAACACTTTAAGCCCAATTTAGTTGGCATCCAAGATGTTTAAGTTTAGTTATGTTGGCACGAAAAGAGTTTAAGCTCAATTTAGCTAGCATCAAGATGTTTTAGTCCAGTTGTGTTAGCGTAAAAAAACTTTAAGCCCAATATAACTGGCTTCGAAGATGTTTAAGTCCAATTATGTTGGCACGAAAAGAGTTTAAACCCAATTTAGTTGGCATCCAAGATGTTCAAGTCTAGTTATGTTGGCACGAAAAGAATTTAAGCCTAATTTAGTTGGCATCCAAGATGTTTAAGTCCAATTATGTTAGCATGAAAGATTTTTAGTCCAATATTGTCACGACCCGGAACCTCCCTCAGGCCCATGACAATCGCCGCGACGTCCCGATTGACACTCATTATCCGAAATGCCAATCGGAACCTCGCAAGGCTTACATATCAGTTTTTTTTTCCTTTCCTGTGAGCAATTATTGTTAAATATCGAATTTTTAGAGAATATACACTATTTGAGATCAAAAATAATCAAAATAAAATTTTCGCCACACAAGGGTATTTTGGTCATTTTTTTCTCAAAAATTTCGAAACTGGCTAAAACGTAATATACAAGTACAAAATATATAATTCATATTCAAAATGAGTTTAAAAGTCTAAAATCTTCATTTAAAACGAAATTATGGTTATTTGAATATAATAAGAAAATAAAAGAAATATTAAGGGAAATATTCTATTTTCTTATAAAACAATATTTATAGAGTTATACGTGAATAATTTTTATAGCGTAAAAGCTAAATAAATTTATACATACTGAAATACAGTAAGCCAAAATATTTAATTTAATTTACAATAACAAGAGGGCCCCCGAATAAACAAAAGTAAAGAGGACTGTGAACCTACGGTTTGGAAAATGCAGATCCAATGGTAGTCCTCGATGAGATCAGCTATCTACAGTCTATACTGAACCTGAAATGGGTGGAAAGGAGTTGGGTGAGATTTTGCAATCCCAATGAGTAAACAGACATTATCATAAATATCTAAAGGCGAGTAAAATGGAGGCAAGTTTAAACAACAAATTTCAACCCATTTCATAATGTTTTCAATTTATTTCTTAAACCATAAAATATTTGTAATTTACCAAAACAGTTGTTAAGGCTTATGTCTTTTATTAAAACAAGGCTCAAGCCAAAACTAATCCTCGGGGATACCTTGGCCGAGGCATCTAACCGAGTCCGCCAAGGGTGTTAAAATATTCACACGTGAAACACATTTTTATTTTTAAAACCAGCCGTTCCTTGGCGTTGGCCGAGTTACACATTCACGTGGGGGTTCGACGTGAAGTGAGCTCTAATACTACCCCGGGAGTTACCCTCCTCGCCTCTACAACCGGAGTAACTATATAACTGGGTTTACCGTGCCCCTCTAATAGGCAGTCCACGGAAACCCGTCACTGCAGTGACTAACCCACCAATTTTAATAAAATTTCGACAGTATAACGTGGCTTTTATTTATTTATCCAGCCTGCATAGTAAAAACAACTTACATAAATTTCCCAATGCACTCACAAAATATAGCCACATATACTCATTTCTCATAAGCCATTCCTAGGAAAATATATATTTTTCAAGTCAATTTGCAGCCTCCAATTACTCAATTTCATAATCAATACAATATATTTTTATTTGTCACATTTATTCCTAAAACATCAAAAATCCCGTTTTAATCTCGTTTTCATTTCATAAAATACATAAAGGGCATTTAAAAATAAACTCTAGATAATTTACAATAATAATAAGTTTACTCACCGTTTGTACAAACTAAAAGCTTTCTAAGCGCCCCGATCACTACTCGTCGGGTACGACTTCTTTGCCTTTTCCGGAAGGCTCTCCTCCTAGACACATTACAAAAATTTACACAATTCATCACATTGATGCTAAATCACTATATAATTAACTTAAATCCTATACTAATGCATGGTATGAAATGCAATAGCCTAAAACGGCTTAAACGCGGTATTAACCTATTTTTGGCACTTTGCCCGATAAATTGCTAACGCGCTCCATTTTAGCTCTAAATCATCCCATTCTCTCTCCAACATTTCTAACCATTAAATATCAGCCAATAACCTTCTAAAAACAACAAAATCAGCTCACTCCCTTCCTTGGAAAATTCGGCCAAAAATGGGACATTAACTCGGTTAATTTTCTACTTTGTTTTTCTATCACGTTTAATCGTTTTTCATCATTTTCTCTTCATTTTCCTTAGAATAAAATCAATTCATCATCATTGTACAGCATTGAGCATCCAGCCAAGAGTGGGTATTGTGAAAATTTAATGATTTCTTGCCCAATTTAATTTCTAAACACATTTAACTAACTAAAACTATCAATTTAACTAAAAATCAAAACCTAAAAATTTCAATTTCTCTCCCCTAGAATTTCGTCCAGCCCTTGATATCACTTTTTGATCTCTCTCCTCAAGCATGCTAAATGGAAATAAAGGCATAGGAAAGGTAGAAATCAAGCTAAAATCGAAAAATCTTACCGTTAGACGCGTAAACGGTCGAAAACCGCGAATTTCCCTTTGAATTTTCTTGTTTCTCTTTGGTTTTTCTTTTTTTCTTCCTTTCCTCTCTATTTCCTCTCTTGTTCTTCCTTATGGCCGGCCAGCACTTAAAATGGGGTTTAAATGGGCTGACTTTTCATTAAAATAATATTATTTCATTAAAAAAATGCCACGTGTCACTTTCCCATTGGCCCATTTTTAAAATTTCATCCATTTGTTTCCAAATTTTCACCATACACTTGTCCCACATATCCATAGCTTAGATAAAATTCTCAGACTTATCCAAAGTCTCGGTGGAGTAATTTTTGAAATTTACACTTTTGCCCCCGTAAAAGTCAAAAATTACATTTTTGCCCCAAAAATTGAAAAATTGCCCATAGACATATTTTTCATCCCTTATACTCATACCATTCTCCAATTTGTCAAATTTGATCTAAATTCTCTCAAAATCTCAAATTTTGTCCGTGGGTGGCAAAATTACGATTTTGCCCCTACACTCCAAAAATCACCAGAATTAAACTTTTTCACTTCCTATCATTAAATTATACTCCAAATAGTTAATCTTGGTCAAAAATTTCACTCCATGATCAAATTATTATCTTAGGTGGCAAAATGACGATTTTGCCCTTGAATATCAAAATTTCTAATTTTACCCCAAATGAACCCTCGAACTCCGAACAATCATTTTTAGTCATTCCTGGACTATAAAATATTAAATTTCATCCTACAATTCCTATTTGAACTAGTTCGAGGTTAAATCAACTCAAGTGTACCATTAGGTACAATACCGAGTTTCGTCTATTCTTAGGTGTTTTTCCTAGCATAATAACATACTACTCAGTGCATGTATATCATGACATGTATTTATAGGGTCGGGATTTACAATTATAGCTAGCATCCAAGATGTTTAAGTCCAGCTATGTTGGCATGAAAAAAGTTTAAGCTTAATTTAACTTCCATCCATGATGTTCAAGTCTAGTTATAATGGAACGAAGAGAGTTTAAGCTCAATTTAATTGTTATCTAAGATATTTAAGTCCAGTTATGTTGGCATAAAAATACTTTAAGCTTAATTTAATTGGCATCCAAGATTTTTATGTCTAGTGGATGCCAATTTAAGTCTAGTTATGTTGGCATAAAAAGACTTTAAGCGCAATGTAGTTGGCATTCAAGATGTTTAAGTCAAGTTATGTTGGCATGAAAAAAGTTTAAGCTCAATTTAGTTGGCATTCAAGATGTTTAAGTTCAGTTGTGTTGGCAGAAAAAGACTTTAAGCCCAATTTAGCTGGCTTCTAAGATATTTAAGTATAGTTATGTTGGAACTAGAGAATTTAAGTTATATAGCCTCGTTTTGACATGAGAAGCCTTTTTAATTATTAAAAAAAAGAGTTGAAAGAAAAAGTCGCACAACCTTATTTAGAGGTAAGGAACGCTTTTCAATTTAAACAAAGCAAGGTGTCTACGTCTTTGCTTAATTCCTAATTCTCATAAATATGCAAAGAGGAGCAGTTGTAGACATCATATTTCGTCTGAGTCAATTTAAGCCCAAGTTAATTTTTTACACGTTTGTTTTTATTTGCCATTAGGTCAAATTGGATTTAAACCCAATTAGAATTGGGCTCTTCAAAGCCTTTAAAGCCCAAAATCAATATGGGGTTGATTTTGAATTGACCCTTTTTAACCTTTAAAGCCCAAAAGCCCTTTAACCTAAAAATTTAAAATTTTCAAAAAATAAAAAATAAAAAAAGAAAAAAAAAGAAAGAACGATGTGGCAGCCGCTTGATAGACTACCATAGTATCCCACTTAACGGGTACCACTTTTTTGCTGTTTAGAGCCACCCCATTCCTTGAGCCACCCACACTAGTCATTTTCAAGCCACTCTAAGACTGAAAGTGATAATCACCTTACCCTTCCTAAACCAAAGGCAAGTACAATGGTTCCATAAGTACCCTTCCCAAAAATCACGAAAAGGGGGATTCCATCAACAACCAACAAGTAAACCTTATAAGCCAAATATATTGTCAACCAAACAAATCCAAACAAAAAAAGAGTTCAAGGTTGTTTTTTTTAAGCAACCAAAACCCGGAAAGAGCCTTTGAAACTAAAACACTAGCACCCAACAAAAAAAAACTTTAAAACCAAATCCAAAAATCTACCAGCACCTGTAACACCCTAAAACCCAAAAACTCTTGGAAAGCATACCAACAATCAGAAAATGAGGGCAAGATAAAAAAGGGTTTTGGGTTTGATTTTTTGGAAGAAAGAAGTTTCAAGTTTTCTTAAATCTAATAGAAATAAGGGTTCTGTTTTTTGGGAAAAGTGATCCAATCAAAGACTAGGGGAGAATGAGAGAAACTTTTGGAAAGTTTTTAGTAATTTTCTGTCTTCAGTGAGTGACAATGGCAGTAGCCATTGGTTGACATTTAGTGAGGGTGGTCGGATTTCTTTTAGAAAAAGAGGGAGAGAACGATAGTTAGAAAGAGAAAAAAGGTTGAAGAAAATAAAGGTGGAGAGAAAAAAAAGTTTAAACAGTTAGGGTTAGTTAAGAAAAAGGCCCTAAAATGGTACTGTTTAAGGAAAGTGAGAAAGAGAGAAAAAAACAAAGAAGAAGCCGAAAAGGAAGAAAGTGGAATGGGAAAGAAAAAAAAGGAAAAATATAGTAAGAAGAAACGAGAAAAGGAAAGAAAGAAGAACAGAAGAAAAGGTAAGGGAAGAAAAAACTAAAAGGAAAAGCAAGAAAATATATAAAAAAGAAAGGCTTAGGCATGGTGGCAAGGGCTTTGGTGTGATTGTTGGTTGTTTCAAGTTTGAATCCCAACTAGCGTACTTATTTTTGAAGAGAATAAAGAAAAAAAAAAGGAACAAGCCAGCCTAGTAGGATCAGCCCACTAGCAAATAAAGCCTAGCGTGTGGGCCAGAAGAAGAGGCTCATGAGGCGTAACCCAAAAGAGGGAAACCCAAGTAAAAAAGAAAAGGATCCTGATAGAGAAAAGAAAAAGAAATTAGAGAAAGGCCTAAGCTTGTGGAAGCCAACAATGATGAAAATAATTGACTCTTGCCTAGTCCATTAAAGGTGAGTCTCTTGGGCTTCTTTTTATTTTTAGTTCATTTCATTCTATAATATTTTATTAGTATAGTTAGCATGTAATTAATGAATTTAATGTATTTTACTTAAATCAAGTCAATGATGGAATTTTCACTTGAAATGTGAAGAGTCACAATTTCGAGTTAATTTTCCTAGGTGAGAAATTTGATTAGTACTCCACCAAAATGATGGAAGGGTCTTAGTTTTATGTTCCAATTTTTCTTAATTCGAGTAATTGTATTTTAAGTATATAAAAATTTCTAAAATATAAAAAATATGACTATTTAAATGAGGTTAAAAATTGTAGAATTATTAAAAGTAAAAAAATAACAATAATTTTTGAAAATAAGTGAACACATAAAAAAATAAATCATAAATATTTCTCTCATTATGTATCAAAAACATGAAATGTGTTCAATTTAGATGTATATTTTTGCAAATGGGACTTTTCTAAGGAAGCTTGCAAACGTAAGTTGTCTTGAGGAACTCCTTAGGTGAGAAAGCATTCTCAGGTCCCACTAGTGTGATAAGAGGGTTCAAGAAACACTTTCAATAAAATGTTCTCATTTGTCATTTAATAAAATCGATATTCTCATAATCCATTGCATGATTGCACTATGTGCATCAAACAAAATATTATTAGTACAAAACATCAACGGCAATTCTCGATGATGGGACCTCTTCAAAAATCTTGAAAAGATGAGTTTTCCCAAGGAATTCTTTAGGTGAAAAAAAACCTCTCAAATTTCACCAAAACGATGGGAGAGTCTAAGGGATTTTTCCAATATAAGGGTTTTGTTCATGTGTCAACCAAAATAAAGATAACAATAAAAAATAGAACATAAATAATGATTAAGGGAAATAATAATCAAATCAAGAATTAAGGCTTAAAAAGGATAATACATGATTAATTGGTACCGTTCTGTGAGCTGGTGTCACGGAGTGCTAACACCTTCGTTGCGCGTAACTGCAGTCTCAAATCTATACATTGTTCCACATACTAGAGCCTATTTTTTTAAAATGAACTTAAGTAAAGCTTAAGGTAACATTTAAAAGTAATAAGCTGAAATAGGTGGTCAATCGCACATTGAAAAAAAGAGTTGGTGGCGACTTCATTTCACATCGAGGTGGATGGGTTCCCAGACTTGCACATTATGACAGAGAATTATGACAGAGAGTAGGAAACACATAGAGTATTGTATTAGAATTAAGGTTGATGATGAAATGTGAAGGGTGGTAGTGTTTGATCATGACGAAGACATTAGTAACGGAAGGAATGGGCTGATACTAGATGAAGGGAGTTAGTTGTTGACACGTGAGTCTGTAATATGGGCACTAAGCGAACTAATGAAACATATGGAAATGGGTTGGTTTATTAAAAAGTTGATAGGGCTAGATGGAGTAGCATAAAGTGAAAATAGTGGGCCAATTAGTGATAAAGTTGGCATGGAGTATAGCATGGAAAATAGGCTAACAAACAAGCCTAAGGGGTTAGTAAATGGGCTTGTGACTAAAGAATATGATGAAACTAGTGGTGAAAAATATAATTTGCAAGTGAGCCATTGGGTACAATCCAAGGATCGAGGCAACCAAATTGATGAAGTAGATGATTTCCCTTTTGAGCAAAAGAGACAAAAAATTTGAAGGGATTCTGAGCATTGCGAAAAGTGAGGTAAGGGAAGGAAAGGTAAAAGACTATCAACTTTTAGGTATTTCTAGAAAAAAAGGTTTTGTGATGATATTGAAGTTAAGACTAGACATAAAATTGAAAAAGGAAACAATTATGGAACGAAAATAGCCAAAAAGTGTGCAAAAAAAGAGAAAATTAAGGGAATGATGAATTGCACACTCGACATTTACAAATGGGATTTATTAATAGAAATGATTGATTAGAAGAGAGGTTGAGGAGATCTAAAATATGAGAAAATTTGGGTTTATCTCCCTTGCGTGATGAAACTACTATTGTGGACATATTAGCTTAAACAAAGGACGCAAAAGCAATCTAAAGAGGTAATAATTCCTTTTTGATTTTGTTTTGCTTATGTTGGTGTATTTTGTGGTGTAGCTTTTGTTATTGTCAATAGAATTTTCATATAGTTGATGATTGGGAGTAGTGTTCTATTTGATTATGTGTTGCTTTATTATGAGTTTTATTGCTATGACCTGGTGAACTTTGGTTTTGTCTTCCTTTAGGCTATTTCAAACTCAATTTTGTTGGTTTACCACTCAAGTACGTTAGAGTAATCTTCTTGAAACATATTTGTGTGAAAGATTCCAACTATGCCAAATTAAGGCCATCCTTGAAAGGCTACGATTTTTCTCTTCCACACCGTAACTTATCATCTACTTAGAACCTATTTGGTATGACTTTTTTTAGTTTATCTACATCTTAAAAGCAAAAGTCAAATCAAACAGGATTTTTGAGAAGCTCTTAATTAAAAAAAATTAACTTATTTTAAAGAACGATTTTTTTTTAAAAAAAAGAGCTTAAACAAAAGCTCCAGAAAGAAGCTTTTTTTTTTCTCTTCTCTTAAAGACACACTAGTTTCTCCGAAAATACCCCTCTCTCTCAATCAATCTCCCTCTCCTCTCATTCCCTTTACAAATCACCATTTTCCAACATAAATTGTGATCTTCCTTTTCTCTACTTCTCTCTACAAAGAATACTAGAAAAAAAAATGGAAAACCCAGCAACAGAAGAAAAAAATCCTAAAAAAATCTAGAAACTTTTTGTTCTTACAAAGATTAAGAGAAAAGAATACTTAAAATTCAAAGCTGCATATAGATAACATTTAAAGATTTTCTCTTTTCTACACCAAAAAGGATTTTAATGTCAAATACTTCGTTTCTTCTTTTCTCTTCTTTCTTGAGGAATTGAAGCATCATGATCCAATTGCTTGTTATATCAAAAAAAATCTAACACTATTACTACTATATAAGTTTGAGAGTTGTTCTATTTCTTTATAGATTTCTTTAATTTTAACATCTGAAATCATATATAAAGTTGAAGTAGACTTGTTCCACTTTGGTTTATTAGATGATTGAAGATAACATGAATTCCTTTTATGATAATTTTAAGCAAAATTAGAACTTATATAATTTATTTTGTCAAACAACTTTAGCTTAATTTTAAAAGTTATTATTTTTCATAAGAGCTTCATAATAGCTTTTAAACTAAAAAAAGACTAAGTCAAATTGGCTTTTAACATAGAGAGTGACTCCAAAAATGAGATTTTCTAAGTTATGAACCATTCCCTTGTTCATATTGAGGCAAAAGTGACTCCAAAAGTTTGCTACTTGTGAACATTCCAATTAGAGAGGCAAATCACTTAGTTGATAGGCTAGCGAAGTAGCGTGCATCACATGGAAATGTTGTTCCACTACTAAAAAACAAGCTTTTTTCGACTAAATTTTCTGTTGGAAAAAGTTAATCCCGTTAGAAATACCTTTTTTCGATGGATTTCCAACAGAAAAATCAGTTGAAAATTCTATCGGTAAAAGCCTCGTCAATAATACTTTATGTTGAAAATTTGTTAAAAATTTTCAACAAAAAATTTTCTTGGAAAATTCTGTTGGAAAAAATACATAATTTGTTGGCTAACCCATTGTGATTCCGTCGGAATAATTCTGTAAGAAGTGAATTTCCAACGAAATTTCATTGGAAAACCATTTCTAACGTAAAATTCCAATGGAAAAGTGTTGTTCAATTTTCTACTCACGCAAGTGTACATATCGCAAAGATAATATAGAGATGAGTAGAATGTCGATCTCACAAAAAATTGAATTAATCCTTACAACTAACTACTAAAATTAACACACCTTAATTTAATCTAAACAATTAAAATTAAGAAAGAAAAATTTAAATTAATAAACTAAAAACTAAAACTAAAACTAAAACTAAAACTCAATCTAAAATCTATTAGCAAATTTACTTTATTAAATGTGAATGACTACTAGACCTAAGATTATGATATCCCTCAATACTTTATCTGACTATTGTCTCTCTCTCTTAACTTAATTTAATGGATTACGTTACTAACCTAGAGTCCTAAATTATTTACAAGTCTTTGTCGAGTTTTTTTGTAAAAATATATTTCCTAATTAATTTACTATAATTCTATGCAAATTATATTGAAGAAAGATTCATTAAGTTCGTGCTCTAATTTTGGCTACATATGGCTTATAGGTGTATGTCTACTCTATATGCAAATCAAACCATCTAATTAACTAAGTGTATTCGATCATACGCTATTCTATTCAAGATCTACCTAAATCTCCTTCGTCAAGGTTTAACCTAGGTTTCAAATTCATTCTAATTTGTGGCCAGTCAATTAGAAGCATTAAGAACAGAAAAAAATAAACAACTTAAATCTATCAAACATAAGTAAAAGAGAGATAAATAATTTAAACTATATATTGAGTTCAATCATAATCTTAAATGAAAAACTTAGTTCCCCATTAAGTCTGTCAAACCCTGCTTTGTAAAATAATTATAATGTCATTCACATGCTCAATAGAATGTTTGTATATTTAGGAAGTTCGAGAAATCATTAAAAGATGATATTGCCCTAATGGTACTATTGAGTCGATTAAGCCTCGAACTAGTTCAAATAAGAATTTTAAGGTGAAATTAAGAGTTTCACAGTTCAGGGATGACTCAAAATGGTAATTCGGAGTTCGATGATCAATTTGGAGTCAAACCGAAATTTTCACTATCTAGGGGCAATTTTTCAGTTTTTGAGGCAAAAATGTAATTTTTCACTTTACGGGGGTAAAAGTGTAATTTTTAAAAATTTACCCCACCAAAACTTTGGAAAAGTCTAGAAATTTCATGGAAGACATGGATAAGTGAAGAGGATTGAGTGGTAGAAAAAGAAAGTCAAAAAGATGGCTAGAAAAAAATAAAATAATAAAATATTCAAAAGGTAAATAAAATAATAATATTTTATTAAGCCTATTAAAAGGCTTGAAAGTTCAAGAATTATTCATTG
>NC_030851.1:35542823-35598175 GCF_000208745.1 Theobroma cacao
ATATATATATATATATATATATTGTTTTACATTAAAATAGATTATTTTAATTAATATTTTTATTTTATTTTATTTTTCAAAAAAAAAAAGAAAAGAAAAAAAGAGAGAGAAATGGAAAAACTGGTACGAAAGCCTTGCGAGGTCTAGAAGGGCATTCGGGGGAAGAATGTCTGTCGAGGCTTCGCGGCGGTTGTCACGGGCTCGATGGGAGTTCCGGGTCGTGACAAAGTCACATATTATCATCGAATAAAATCTAAACATTAAAAACAAAACCAAGAAAATAAGAGAATAAAAGAAAATATAGAAAAACTCAAGAATTGTATTCTTGATCTTCAAATCTCTTTGAATCCTGCAAATTCTTCTTAGCTTTTATGACTCTGTGCCTTGACTCTCATATGTTAATTTGGTGTTTTTTATTCTTCCCTTTTTAGTCTTCCGAAAGGTTGTTTTTATAAGTTTTGAAGTTAGGCCAAGTTGGGATTTTAGTTGGGATTTCCTCATCAGATTATGTAAGTCACAGCTTTGCCAAATTAATTAATAGCAATCGTAATTGCTCTAGGATTGCTATAGTGTGTCAAATTTAACAAGATTTTTGACCATCCTACAAGCCGAACTGGGCAAAGTGTGAACTTGAAAGTTGTAGATTTTTCTCTTATCTTTCCAATGGTATAAGAATTGCTTCATTTGGAGTTTTGTAAAGAAAGTTATGGCCAAAATACCAAGGTGTATGTAGTGGAAGTCTGCACCTTAAAATTGCTCTTCTTCTTTTTACTAAAATTCTTCTCTCATTAAACACCTACAAAAGTACAAATAAATCAATAAAAACCTATCTTAACCATATTAACATCAAATTAAGCATAAAATTAACCAAAATTAGATTGACTCCCCTAAAATAACTAATTTAAAATAATTCAATAAAACCTACTAATTTCTATACATTATTACAAGAATTAAGTTAAATTATTATCAAAATTAAGCCTAAATAACTCTACATTATAGAGTTATCAAAAAGCATTCCCGACAGAGAATTTCGTTGGAAATTTTCAATGGATATTTTTGTTGAAAATGCATTTCCAACGGAATTTTCCATTAGTGATGTATTTCCAACCAAAATTCTTTTACTAATTTTCAATTGCATATCTTGTTAATAATACTTTTTTCAACAAAAATTATCAATTAAAATTTTGATAATAAATTATCAATTGACATCCACAATTGACTTTCAAAATATATAAAAAAAAAACACATATTAAAAATCGAGATTCAAAGTCAACTTCGTACAATTAAAAATTGTCATAAACACACAATATCTAAAAATGTTAAACACATATGAATATAAAGCTAAATGTGTTATTAAACACCTATACTAAAAAGTATCCAAGTGTAACAGTGAAAAAGAGACATCATATCATGAAATGTTGTGTTCTTACTTGTCAAGATTTGAGCTTGAAGGTCACGCATTTCCTTGTTTTGAAAGTGTATTAGTCATGATCATGATTTTCATACATGAAATAAATTCACTCATGCTTCCGTCATTGCATTCTTAATTTCTTCATGTATTTTCTCACGTATTTCCTCACATATCTTACCCAAGTTTTTTGAAAGATTTTTCACTTTTTCTTCTAATGCAATTGCGGGACTGGTAGCGTTTGAATTGATAGGGCCACATGCAGACTCAGCTGTTGCTACATTGTTGTGTGTTCCACTACGTAAAGTTGTAACAAGCACTCGAGTACCAAACCCATAAACCTGAGTGCGTGTAGTCTCCATCCCTGCAATTGCTTCAGTCCAAGCATGCAGATCTTATTCTAGCTGAGAAGATGAATACTTACCATACTTCTGCGATAATACAAAATTATACATTTCCTACATAAAAAATTAAAAAAAATTATTATTCAATTATATCGTCAACTTTGAAATAAAAATTAATCAATTTTGTTCGTACACTCGTAGACTTAGACTTGTTATCTATAAAATCAACATGATCCCCTAAACGCTTATGAGTGCGGTTGAACACTTCCAAAAAGGTAACATCTCATTTTATCTCAATTGACTGCATTTATTTACAACTGTATATACTCAATCATAATCGATATATATAAATAATATGTAAAGAAAAATCAAAGTCAAACTATTAAACATATAATTTAAATTTAGTTTGAAAGAAAACCATACATATAAATGCGAAGTAAGATTACTTCATACCATCCTTTTTGCATGAACAACAAATGGAACTGAACTGTCAATGTGCTTTGGAATGCTTCCTTCTTTTGACGTTAAACGATTTTGCCTTGCTTTTCTTGATTTGTTTTGCCATTCTTCTGTACCCCATACCATATCGATAAGGGCATCCCAAATTTCATTTGTGATCCATTCCCTTGACATGCCTTTGCAATCCCTAATGTTCTTTGTTTTGGCTTCTGTCATTACTTTATTCCTTTTTTCTTAAAGCATGTCTCTTAATCGATCAGAACAAATTTTATCCCATATTTGTTGAGCCAAAACATCTTGATTTGCAAGCCAAACACATTTTTCCTACATCAAAATAATAGAGTTACTAAAAAAATTGATACAAATTAATTGAAAACAAAAAGTTATAATTTAATTGAATAACAAACATAGTACTTAAAATTTTTGAAATATTAACTCATTTATATCATTAGGGCCTTTCCTCCTTGTTGACCATGGAC
Organism: Theobroma cacao; assembly: GCF_000208745.1. Taxonomy (NCBI): domain Eukaryota; kingdom Viridiplantae; phylum Streptophyta; class Magnoliopsida; order Malvales; family Malvaceae; genus Theobroma; species Theobroma cacao. Next base: position 35,545,514 of record NC_030851.1, read on the forward strand.
TATGGAAGTGATTTTTTATGATCCTTGTTATTGTAGCTGTGACCCCTCACTCGAAAAAAGTACTTGTAGAATATAAAAGAAAATTTTTACATATTAAAATTTATAACAAATATAACAATTTCATTATAATACAAGATAACATACCTCTCCCCAATAGGAGTTATACACAATCTGTCGAATGGATCTACAGGAGTCTATAATCCTACACCAAGCCCCCTACTCTTTGACCTTGAGGATGTATTATCTACACTTGCACCTAAATCAATAGATGGTGATTTACAAGAATCGTGAGTAAATGTCTCATTTTCTACTTGCTCTGCAGATGCACCCAACAAAGAAAGTGGCTCAAAAGGCACATCATTATTGACCTATTGCATATGTGGTTTAATGGATAGATCAGCAAATGCACTAACATTTGTAGGCAACAACATACTTCCAGAGGCATTTGTTGATCTAGGTCTCGATTTTGAATGCGTCCCTTTAACCATCATCCGTGTAATATTTTTTTGTTAAAATTCATACACAAATTTTTTTAAAAAAATTTCAAACAAAGTATAAAAATTATCAATTTACAACAATCACAAGTAATTCCTAATCATTTGTACAATAAAAGATGCCATTATATAATATTCATTTCAACATTTATAAATATAAACTATAATAATTTTTTAACATGTCAAGATCTTTCAATATTATAAAATTAAAGTTAAACAACTATGTTACAAAAAATATAAAACCAATATCATATATGTCTACCATCATCAATCACTTTCAAAATAAGCAAACTCATATTCTTCATTATTATCACTATCATCACTAAAAGTTTTTTTGTCTTCGTCTTCAAGTTCATCTTCATCTTCATCTTCATTTTCATGTCCTTCCATGTCACCTTCTTCATCTTCATCTCTTTGCATGTCATCTTCTTCTTCCTCAATCAAGAAATTAACCTCTTCATAATTACCACTTGCTAAAATTGTAAAGTTGTCAAGTTCTTCTGATGGAGTACTATTAATTGAAATAGACACATCTTCTTGGTATACTTCTTCATTCAAATCAATTTAATTTTCTCTATCTCCACTACTAGGAATGTGAAATCTAATCTTAGCTTTTGTTTTAAATATTGCCCACCAATCATGTCGATCTCTTTTGGTTGATGGATAACTACTATAATAAACTTGGTGAGCTTGTACAACTAAAACAAATGGTTCATTAATGACAAGTATTGAGTTGTATTTAATTTTAACAAGACCATGCATAGGATCTACCTTAATACCTTTTTCAGTGTCAAACTAATGACACTTAAATAGCACAACTCTGTTTCTGATACCAAAATACTCCAACTCGATTATATCCGCTAAAATACTATAAAAGTCACGCTCATAATCATTGTAAAAACTCCCTTTTATGCAAACCCCACTATTCATTGTCTTATGATTTTATTCGTAATCTAAGGTGTGAAACCTGAAACCATTTAAAAAATATCCTTTGTAACACCTTATCATACGTCCTGGACCATGAGAGATTTCAAGTATACGTGGGTTAATTTCATCTTTACGTTTTGCAACCTACGAACATGAAATACAATATAAAAAATTATTAATTACATAATTAATGTCTCAATGTTATTAAAAGTTCACTTCTAATTTACATAAACTTACATATTTTTTAAACCATTTCATGAATCTTGCATCACGTACTTTCTCCAATTCATCTTCTGATATATGCACAACACTTCGCTTCACCATTTCATCAAATGTCTTATCATCATATCCACAATTTACGGATTAAGTTTATTCTTATAATCAATCATTTGAGTTTATGGTAGAATGGTACTTAATATATAGAAGCATCTCTTCAAAATTCATTAAAATATAGAGCTCAGCGGCATAAAACTCATCATCATTTAAAAATCGAGATTTATCTAATAGACCGAAAGCTCACCCAAGATGTGTGAAAATTGAAAGACGACCAAGAAAGTCCATGTCTCTCCCATCATCATTACGTGGCACTTGATTTAATCTTGTTTGCACAGTAGGTTCAAAATACCATGAGCAAAACGAGGAAATTTCTTGATAATCTAAGCCTCACATATAGATCCTTCAACAAAGGCTCGATTTTTTACTTTCTTCTTCAAATGTTACAAAAATCGAAAAATCATAATTTCATCAAACTTAATAAGTACCTTAAACTCTTGTAATAAACTATTTCAAAACAAATAATAATTATAGTACCTCTCAAATGGATACATCCATCGATACTAGACGAGTCCACTAACCTTTGCCTCATAAGGTAAATGAATCGGCAAATGGTCCATAAAGTTAAAGAAATCGAGAGGAAAGATCTTTTCTAGTTTGCATATAGTTTTACATATTTTTCCTTTCAAAGCTTCCATATGATTGACAAGTATTTTAGTTGCGCACAAATCTTTAAAAAAGTAAGATATCTCAGTAATCACATCCCAAATTGAGTAAGACACCATATCACGAAAGACAATTGGGAGTAATCGTTGCAAAAAAATATAACAATCATGACTTTTCATCTCATAAAATTTGCAATCAATCTCAGTAACACACCAAGATATGTTCGACTCAACGCCATCAAGTAATCTCAATTGTTTCACCCAAGCACAAATATTTTTTATTTCCTCTTTATTTAAGGTGTACGAAGCCTTAGGCTTGAAAATTTTTCTATTATTTTTCACCAATTCAAATTCTGGCCGCTTGCAATGCACTTTCAAATCTTGTCGAGCCTTTAAGATGCCTTTCTTTTTTCCCTTAACATCCATCATTGTGTTGAATATATTCTCAAATATATTATGTTCAATATGCATTACATCTAAATTGTGACGAATAAAAAGCATATACCAATAAGGCAGATCTCAAAATATACTCTTTTTCACCCAATTATGACTTACACGATAACTCGAAATCTTTTGCTCACCATATTTTGTTCCAAATGGGATATGAGGAAGCGAATTTAAACGTTGTAATATTTCCTCACTTGATAATCGAAGAAATGACAAATCATGCTCAACTCTTTTTTTAATAAATTTGTCTCTCTGCCTCTTAAAAGGATGATTAAGTCGCAAGAATGGCCGATAACAATAAAAAAAACAAAGTTTCCTACCATGATCCAATATGAAAGACTTAGAATGTTCTATGCAATAGAGACATGATAATCGTCCATGAATACTCTACCTTGACAACATATCGCAAGCAGAAAAATCATTAATCGTCCATAATAATGCTGCCCTCATATGAAAATTTTGTTTCCTATATGCATTATACATGACAACACCCTGAGTTCACAATACTTTCAACTCATCTATCAAAGGCCTCAAGAAAATATCTATGTTTTAACTTGAATTTTTTTTTCCCGAAATAACCATATTAAGAAATATATATTGTTGTTTCATACACATCCATGGAGGTAAATTGTACACAGAACATTACTGACCAAATAGAATAAGGTTTCACAGTCGATTCAAAACGATCGAAACCGTCAACACATAACCCTAGTTTGACATTTTGAGGTTCCATTGCAAATAACTCATGTGTGCGGTTGAAGTGTTGCCAAGATTCACCATCAACAAGGTGTTTGAGGACTCCATCATCACCTTAGTTTTGCTCATGCCACGTCATATGTTAAGCAATTTTACCTGACATATAAAGCCTTTGAAACCTTAGTATAAGTGGCAAGTAACTCAAAATCTTGTAAAGTATTTTCCTTTGCCTTTTCACACTTGATTTCCTCAGTTTATACAGAAGATACCCACATATCATACAATGATCAAAATTAGCAATTTTCTCATAAAATAACATGAAATTGTTTTTGTGAGCATGAAATTTGATATATCCCAATCCAAGTATTGCTACCTTATTTTTCATTCTATAAAAGTTAGTAGTTAAAGTTTCATCTGATGACAATATATTCTTTATTATCTCCAATAGCCGATCAAAACATGATTCAATCAAATTAAACTCTAACTTAACATTTAAAAATTACGACACAATTGAAAGCGTTGTGTGCTTTATGCAACCTGACTATAAAGGTTCCTCTGCATTACTTAACAAACAGTAAAAGCTAGCTGCATTTGGATTTGGATCTTCTTCCACAAACCTTGACTCATTATCATGACTATAATTGAAAGCAACTTCTGAACCGATAACATCCTTAACCATTATAATATATGAATTTTCTATTTCTTTTTCATATGTAGGTTCTTCATATTCCCCATATTCCTCATTACTAGCATATTGTTTAACTCTATCTCTATTTGGTGATGATTGTCCAACATCATGTTCCCCATGTAAACTCCAAATTGTGTAAACACCAGTAAAACCCTTTTCAAAAGATGTGCTCTATCACCTTATCGGAATTTAGAAACTTCTTGTTACTACATCGAGAGCAAGGGCATATAATTTCATTCTCCCATCTAAATGTAGAGTTAGAACGTGCAAAATGAATGAATTTATTAACTCCATTTACAAATTCATCTCTAATGAATCCATCAGAAGTTAAGCGACGATACATCCAAGATCGATCTCCCATCATTTTGTAATCCTAAATGTCATAGAATATAACAGTCAAGAGTAATTTTCACTATTGTTTACAATAAAATTTGTTAACAACTACATTCCAATAAGAAAAACTAAGTTAAACATTTTAAATAAAATTTTAAAAAATAATAACAAGTCAGGATAATAAAAATGATTCCATACAAGAATAAAAACAAACAAAACAAGAAGCTATATAAGTGTAACTTTATAAACGAGTAGATAAATTCATATTCACAAACTTTTCTATGTATTAATGAGTACAAAATCCTATATAACCAAGTGACAGAGAAATGGCCAAAACTCTTTTCCTTTTCCTTATGGATAAAAACTATGCACTATGAATTGGACCCCAAGTCATGATTGGTTTTTTATGATAAAATAATAAAATTCCAACATAAGAAAGGAATTGCTAGTTTTTTTAAAGTAAGGACTTTTGATATTTTTATTATTTATTCTTAAAAAATAAAAAATATTTAAATACAAAAGTAAATAGTAAATTTTTTAAAAATTATATAAATAATTTTTAATTTTTTCATATTTTATTTTATTTATATCTTCTTCAGTTTAAAGTGGTTTTAAGGGAAGTGATCAATTAATGTCATGACTTAACCAATTAATGAATATGAAACTTAAAAGTCTCAAGTCTTCTTTGCTTATGATCGAGACAATACGTTTGGCTCTATTGCATCTCTTCGATCATGGTTAAAAGGAGCATGAATTGGTTGGAAACAGTATAAAGTAATTAATTTGATATGAAATCCAATTAAGTGTCAAACCAATTATGCTAAAGTTAATTCAAGTGGTTCTGATCAGTTAGGTTTGGTTACGGATTTTAAATTTGACTGTAATGTTGTTCTTTTCTTATGTGTGAAAAGTGCAATACACAAGGAAAGATAGTATTATTATTCAATATACACCACAATCAAAAGCAAAAGAATTAATAATAATAAAAGACCCCAGCAAATTAAGAAGGTAAATAAGCAATCGATTCTTACTATTTATGAGAATAAAAAATAATGGGGTGAGGGGGGGTAAAAAGTACCTGTGCTGAGTGGCAGTGACAAAGAGTGTTGGAAGATGTTGGCAATAACAGTAGAAGATGCAGAGATGAGAGAACAAAAGCCCCGAAAGTGATTTAACTAGCAAACTTCTTTAGCTTTTTGCTAAAAGAGATTTACATGAGGAAAGAAAGCAATATTTAAGCTTAGACTTCATATTTTCATGGAAATTGCTAATTGCTTCACTACAATATTGTTATGTATAAAAGTTAGCTAGACAATAAGGAATCAAGTCAGCAAAGTACTCACAGTTTAGGAGAATGAAAGAAGAGGAAAAGAGCTTCTTGGTTAAGCGATTGTTAGCTGTATTGGCTTATTTTATTGTAGGATCAGCAAAAAATTTTCTTATTAAAAATGTTTTCATATTTTACCTAAATCAAAAACTCGATCCATTAATTGCAGTCTTGCTGACTAATTACAGAGTAATTAATCCTAGAAAACTCCCAATTCATATGTATATATCAATGAATATATATTAGAAGACAAAATACAGGTCATTGTTTTGAGTTTTTAAAATATTGTTATGATTAGAAAAGCCAAATGAGAATTTAGATGGTAGTCCGGATTTTGGAGAAATTAAAGCTGAAAAAACAAAGCTGCACAAAATTCTGATGCTTTTAGCTTTCCCCTTGCTCAATAACAAAGCAAAGAAAAGTCTAGTCTTTGAAATCTGGGACTGTCTTCAACAATTCAAGAAGCATTGACTCCTATGAAACATGGTTCAAATCAACTGATGCTAATAATCAACCTTGAAAGAGAATATTGACAAATCAAGACCTTAATAAAGGTTAAAAGTAGTATGAGAAGCTAAACCAAATTGACCAAAAGAATCAGTAGTTCATGATTAGGAGCTCCATCATCTGGGAAACTACTACCATTAATGAACGTGATATAGGCACACCGAGAATTATATGATTACCTCTTGCCCTGACAGTGCGTGATAAGTTGTTGTTATAAACTGGAGCCCTAGAATTTGTGGTCCAGAATGGAGAATTAAAGGCACTTGAGTGACAAAACTGCATTAAAAAACAGCTCCAATAAGAAGAAAAATAAATAGATGCAGGCAAACCAATTGAAGATTCTACGATATAAATGGTGGTGTTAATTTTATCAGAAGAGAATATAAGAGTTAGACTCCAAAACTCTGAAAGAGCTGAAAACCAGAACTAGAGGAAAGAATACATGTAAGTGCAAGCAAGACAAGATAAGAAAAAGAATTAATTGACACAACTTGGAGAAGCCAAATACTCTGCTTGGTAGCTGAGGAAACTTGTTAAATATTATATAGTTTTAATTGGTTCTGAAGACATAAAACCTCTTAATTCCAAGTAGATCATTCAGAATAATGGGTCTAATGCCATTTGGAGGCTCTCCAAACTAATGCTTTGTGTCCCTGCCCATTCCAAATTCTTGGAAAATGAAAAGCTTAAAAACTCAATCGATATAAAAATGTGCTTTACACTCGTTTTGAGGAATTGACTTCGCAACATGCATATATGTCTTCGATCCTTGCCCTGTTACAATTCTTTCTTATATAGCAATATTGTGGCTCAATGATCCATCATTTATGTAAAAGCAAGCAAGAATTAATTACATGTCATCATCCAAAATATTTCGATGCTGTCAAATTTGATGGCTAAACCCACCCAACTCGCCAAAATTAAATCAATGCTGATAAGATGCTGCGTCAGATTTGTGTAGGGACATTCAAACCAAGCCTTGGTCAAAATCGGGTTTCAAAAGGGGTGGGCAACTTGTAAACTCTAAATAAATAATATGTTCAACACATTTTTTTTTGAACGGCAAGAAAAGATTTATTTATTATCAATTCCTTTACAAAACTACCAGGCCTGCGGTAGTGAGCAAGAAACACAAAACAGGGACAAAAACCCCCTGTAAAGCCTGTTACCTGTGATATACAAAAGAACCCAGAGCAATAAACCCCAGGTTGCAAATGGGATCAACCTCCTAAAACATTACAACGACTCCCAATGGAAACAAAAAGGACAAGGAGTCAAAAGACTCATTCCACCGCAACCAAGTCACAATAAATTGTACAAAACAAAGTGACCAGCAATAGCCTTAAGCACTCAAAATCAGGCAGTTACCAAGCTTCAAGTGTTACAAAAATTCCCAGAAAAATGTAAAGCAAGAACTTACCCAATACTAAAGTCAAAATCAATCCAGGGTGACAAGCCATTTCCAAACCAAGACTCGAGAACCTGCCACAGCAGCAAACCAACACTCAAACAAGCAACAGCAAAAAGTTTACCTCCAGCTCACACACAAGAATCAGGAAATTGCTACCAGAGATCCTTCAAAAACAGCACAACAAATGGAGATTCGCAGCAAAGGCAACAAAACAAAACAATTTTGGAAAGTGATGAGTGAGCCAGCAAATGGGTTTCAGCCTCTGGTCTCAGCACAAGAAGGGAAGCAAAGTAGAGAGATTTGGGGAAAGTGAGCGACGCACATGTTAGGGATTTGTATTTGAGTCATATGGGTTGGTTTCTTTTGAAATTAAGCTGGGGAGTTTTGAAATTAGTTTGGATGGGTGGCAGACTTGGTTAAAATTTAATTCATTTTTCATTTGGACACAAGTTTAAGTCTTTATAGTAATACAAATTTAAATATTTTAAATTTTATTAATAAATTAATTTTTTTATATTACTCAATATAAAACATAATGTTATAGTACTAAATTTATTATGTATATATTAATGACAAAAATTATATGTTATAATTTGAAATATACTACAAAATTTGTATAATTAATTATCAATATAATTTTATAAAAAGTATGATAATAACTAATAAAATTAATAACTATAATCATATAAATAAATTTACAATAACCTTACATATAAAACATATTAATATATATATGTAGGATATTTTAATATCTCATATACATAGATATATATTAACTTATAAAGCTATATCAATTAAAAAATATAACTTGTAGTTTCATATTAATACAATAGGTTTTTTTTTGTGTGAATAATGTAGGTTTATATATATATATATATATATTCTAAAGATATGATTCTAATTTGTATAAATAGATATAATAAACTAATATATTTTAAATATATTATATTAATAAGTTTATTATATATCTATCTTCTTAATTTATATATATTAACTAATTAATATTAAAATGTACATAAAATATTATTATTTTTTGTTTAATTTATTATTATATCTTGTCATGTATTTTTATAAAATTAAAAAATTTATTTTGTTCTTTTTATCAATTTTTTAATGTTATAAAATTAATGAATTTGGAATTATTAGTTTATAATTTATGATTCAATAAAGTTTGCAAAAATGTAAAAAAATAAGCAAAGGAAAACATATTTAAACTTTTAAATATTATAAACTTCAGTATGTATATATTTGCTTTTATTAATATCTAATTTTTATAAAGTTTTAATAAAATTTATAAAAAGTTTAAAATATTTTAAGACAAAAAATCTAAAAAATACTATTACTAACGGAATTTTCCAATGAAATGTTCCGTTAAAAAATTTCCATTGGTTATAGCTTTTTCTAACGAAAAATTCCGTTGGAAACTTTAGCAGGCCTTAAAATTTTTTGGATCCTTAAACTTTCAGACGGATTTCCAACAGATAATTTTCCGTTGAAAAATTCCAACGGAAATTCATTGAGAATTTTGTCTGAAAATTTGGTGGGATAAATTTTTTTTGACGCTAAAACTATCTCCAATGGATTTCCAACGGAAATATTCCGTTGGTATATTTTCGTTGGAAATTTGTCAAAATTTTGTCAAAAAAAATAACAACAATTTCTGTTAGAATTTCGTTGGAAATTTTCAATGAAATTTTTTCCGTCGGAAAAAATCTGTTTTCTGGTGGGGTTCATGCCATGTTGTAATACTCTTCATGTTATGCTATAATGCTTATAAGTGATAGTTTCTCTCTTTGTATAAGAAGGGTAAACGACTCTTCTTATCTTTTTAATAAAAAGCTTGTCTTTAAAAAATAAAATAGAGGTATCTCTTGGAATTCATACAAGAGAGGTGTCTCTTGGGGAAATTCCTTTTAAATAGCTAAGTTAGAGAACTTTACAAAACTCAACAAAATAATCCTCACAATCCTTAAGAAAGAATAAATCTCTTATGCATTATCTTTATTCAAAAAATCATGTGTAGGACTAATAATTTTGTCGCTCATTAAGAAGTGTTTAGTGGTTTGATTTCTTTAGTGTAAGATGTAGTAAACTAAGGCTCTATTTCATCCTAAGGCTATTCTAATCAACCTGTTACGCACCTAAATGATGGAAGCAAAATAAACCTAAAGAAATGGCATTTGTAGCATGCCTTGGAGGCCATTTTCATTGATTTTCTGGCTTTTCATACAATAAATGTAAGAATGACACTACATCGAATTAAATCTTGGATTAATTTTTTTTTGAAAAGCAAATTTGTATTAATAATGAAGAACCTGTACAACGGGGTTTGAAGTATGAACAAAAAGCATCAAACCAAAGGCAAATTAGAGGGAGCCATCAACTTCACCAACCCTGGACTTAACTTGTCATCAAACAGCTAAACCACTAACTATTCCAACAAAAATGGTGATAAGACCATTGTGTACACAAATTTTAATTAAGCTCAACTCCATGAAATCCAGCAAAAACATATACATGAAGCCAGCATAACAAACCAGCGGCATTAGGCGCAAGGGTTTACACACTTGAATATCCTGCATCAAAACCAGCAGCATCCGCAGGAAAACAATAGTGGAAAAACCAACTCCAATGCAATCCATCAAAAGCGTGTTTATACACAAAAAAGACTCAATGTCAGCCATCAACGGTTTGATTTCCCTAAGTCCAATCGTCATTGATTAACCATAGCAGGTTATTGGGACGTGAAACACCTTCCTTAGCGAGAGAATCAACATCGCCATTAGTAGAACTCAAAATGTGACGAATATTTCATTAAGTAATCTTGCCAAGCAGATTAAGAATTTGTATAATCAATGGTCTAAATATCCAAGGCACATTCTTAGGTTTTTTAATCTACTTTACAACGTTGCTGACATTGCATTCAAAGAGGAGAGTGTGGGAGGAGTTCCATCTCCATGCAGCAAAAATAGGGGCAGCTTCTCTCACGGCAAGGAGTTCAGCTTTACTAGAGTCTGAAATACCAATAGCTTTAGAAAAAAGGGCAAGTGGAGAGCGATGTTCATTCTTCAAAATACCTCCAATTCCTGACTCACCCAAACAGCCTTTAGAAGCACCGTCGGTATTAAATTTGAGACATCCACTATGAGGTTTAATCCAGGCCTTAACTTTCTTCGTCTTTTTATAGTGGTGGAGGTTGACACCCTCGCTAGGAAAGCGGACAAGATCCCCAATAGAGAGATTAAGGTTAGGCCACTTAGCATTACTCCACCATGTGATGCGAACTTTAATAAGTTCAAAAGCTTGACAACAATCTTGGATTAATTTTTAACCCTGAACTAATGGGAATTACACCAAAAAGGTTAAAAATTAAGTTGATGATCAATTTGTTAATTAATCAGCATTATGCCAAATATTCTTTGATTATTAATTATCCGTTTGTTGATAATTAATTATTGTTTTTCTTAAGAGGCTCCCATAGACAGCTAATTGGAAAATTTGATCCTAGCTTAATGACCCCATTGAGCTATCAAAAATTTAGCCAACGGAATATACATAATTCAATTTTACACATGAACCTCGACTGACTAAAAACTCAAAGTATGAACAACTTGAAATTTCCAATCCGAAACAACCAAATACTTGAAAGACTCTGAACGTAGCCGAACGTTGAACAACCTAAAACCTGAAGTTACTTTTCGTTTTTTGAAAGGCTAAAATTGAAAATACTCAAATTGATCAAAAATATTCTTAACTACTTGAAACAACTTGATGATCCTCACATTCTAAAATATTCTAAAAGGATGATTCTAAAAGAAATGTTCTTTTTTTTTCTCCCTTTTATTGTAGAGACAATCCAATAGAATCTAAATGTGTCATAATCAGATAAAATTTAGTGCTTTGGAAGCTAAGTAGAATATATATTATCCTTTGCGGACTCCCTGGCAAAATTCGGGGTGGACAAGAATTCTATGTTTTCTAACTGGTGGAGTCCCCCGTCAGTCCTCCTTGGTCCCCTCAGGTAGGACTAGTGGTAACCCTCTCGCAGTCCTCATCGGTCCCCTCGGCTATGGCTATTTTGTTCTTTCCGATGCTGTCGTTCAGCGACATTCCAATGCCTATTTGCTATTGGATCCTTTTGTTTCAGTGCCATAATGCTTATCATTTAAGTATTGGCTCTAAGGCCCAGCAGGTGTTGTCTTATTTTCTTTTCTTCTCTTGTAAAGTTTGCTCTCGAACCTCTGGATCCCCTTCATGGTTTGATCCCAACACTGATGTATCTTCAGTGTTTCAGTAAATTTACATTGATTGGCTGAGTTAAAAAAAAAGTAGAGTATATATTATTATAAATATGAAAACCTACAAGGTAGCCTTACGGTATGATGAAGCTGAAGAATTAAGCGGAAACAGCATTCTTACTTACAAGGTGACGAAGCAAGTTATTCTTGAGAATTTAAGGGGCACAAAAAGCAAACCACAAATATAAAAGTGACGGGACAATGTTCTACATCCTACCTCAGTTTTAGAATCACATCTCTAAAAGTCCACCGACTTAGTGTTTTATTCTTATGGGACCACGGCCAGAATAAAAATTATATCACAAGTTGTTGAAGGGAGAGGATTAGGATGAGGGCTGCTTTTGTGGATGCTATTGAAGGCTGGTGAACTGAGGGAAGGGGTCCTAACCATCATTTTGCGGCTTGGGAGTATAATGTCATGGATGTGGGATAAGTTGTTTAGTCTTTTGCATAGTTTCCTTTGATGGTTGCCGCCCAGATCTTTTTGTTGTGTGGGCACATCGTTTCTTTGTCTGGTTTGTCATGCCCAGTTTTTGTTTTTCGGGGCTTTAGTATGTTGGTTTTTTTTGCTTTGCGTTGTCGATACTGATGGAAAACCGCCAATATCTTTCTGAACGGTATGTCTCTGAGTAATTGTACAGGGTATGTTTCCCCAAGTCAGGTATTCAATGCCACAGGAAGTCTCCTGTCAAAAAGTCTAGAGACATATAATGCATACTGACCATGGTAGATAATAAAACTGCTTTTGAAAAAAAAATCTCATCCATTGCACTAGCTTGGAGAGAAAGTGAAGTCGTTATATGGACAATTTAAATTTTGAGATATCCCAACATATAAATATAATAAGAATTTTTCCGCTTTTTTTTTTCTTAGTCAGATTATTTTATAAATATCGCAAAGTGATACATAAAACTTAATATAAAGCCAAGTCATGGAAAAAAGACAGGTCATATAAGAGGAACTGCTCAAGAGAAGGTGCAAAACACCTAATACAAGCACCAAGAAGAACCACAACGCAGCCGCAACCTTTGGAAGAAGCAACTTCCAAATTGTATCATCCCTTGGAAAAAACTCACAACACTACTGTAATCATATAAGAAGAACCACAACACAGCCGCAACCTTTGGAAGAAACCTCACCTTAACAAAAACCAAATAACCTTAGTCACCATATCGCCCCATTGTCTCACTCAGATCCCCACTAAAGAAAACGCAACAACCACCCCATATCAACACATGCCCATGTACAATCCCATCACACACAGAGCCTCATAGATAAAAATCAAAGCAAAACAAAACCCTTCGCAATATCTTCCACCAATATAGAATCTCTCCACTTATTAGCAATTGATTTTAGTTAGATGTTCGTCCTAAAAATTTACCATAAATTATTTTTAATTTAAATAAAAATAAGATTTTGTTTTACAATTTTAAGACTTTTTCCATAATTTATTCAAAATTTATATTTTATAAGTCTTGCCCCCCTTTGTAAATTCTCCAAATTCGCCCTTAAACCCAATTGTCTTTTATGTGTTAATTTGTTTAATGTTAATCCAATATAAATTTCTCTCTTCTATTTGACTTTCATCTGAATTTCTTTTTTCACTTTTTCACATAGTTTGGAAGAGTTTTCAAGTTTTATTTATTTGGAGCATTTTTGCATTTTTCTTTAAAGTGATTTTACACCCTCCACCCACCACGATGGAATAAAATCTAAATCAGACCAAAGTTCCTTTCGAAAATCCAAGTGGAACATTTCCGTAATGATGAAAATTGACAAGATTAGCTTTAAGAATGGACAATTTTGCACTAAACTACTCGTGAATCGAAAATGCGTCAGAATTCATAGCTGTCAGGAAATGAGCAGAAGAAAAGACCTAGATGGCGCAGCCTTGAGAAAATTTCTCAAGATTTTCCTATTCAATCAATGCTCAACAAGTAGAATTATATATATATATATAAATAATATACTATATTATATATATATATATTATATGTTTANTAGATAAGTAGAATTTATATATATATATATATACTTTATATATATATATATATAATCTATATAGTGTTTAAACAGTAAAATAAAAAAGAAAAGGCATAATAATTACATTCAACTAACTTAACAGAAAATTAAAAAAGTTAATAAATCTCCTTAGTGAAATGGTGCGTTTCCAGCTTCATATGCTCTACATTCTCTTTTATTTAAACGGTGAGTTTTACTTGTCTTCCTTTATTCTCTGGTTTTTCATCCTTCATCCACAACCAAAGTGTTCTTATTTTGCCATTCAGTGAAGAAAGCTTAGGATTGAGCTTATTCCTCGTGATCTTTCTAATGCTCCCCTTCAAGATGACATGTGAATGTTATGAACATTCATCTTGCTTAGGAGATTGTAAAACTACCTTGGTTTTAATGCCTTAGTGAACATGTCTACAACTTGGAAATTAGTTGAGATGTACATTGGTTTAATTATACCTTCTAGCACCTTCTCTTTGATGAAATGACAGTCTAATTCAACATGCTTGGTCCTCTCATGGAAGACTGGATTCTTGCTTATGTGTATTGCTGATTGACTGTCAAGATTACTGCATTTGTATGTTCAATCCTAAAATCTAAGAGTAAGTGTTTTAACCAAACAACCTCACAACATGTTAATGCCATAGATCGATACTCTACTTTTGCTGAGCTTCGAGCCATAATAGATTGTTTCTTTGATTTCCATATTACTAAGGAATCCCCCAAAAAAAATATTTTATCCAATGATTGATCTCTTCGAATCTTGGCACCCTGCCAAGTCGCTATCACAGTAGGCAGATAACTTCAAATTCGATTTAGACTTCATCAATATCCCCTGTCTTGGTGAACCTTTAAGGTATTTCAATACCCTATGAGTTATTATGACATGCTTGAGCCCTCGTTTGTCCGTGAATTGTGATAGTATTTGCACTAAATATGAGATATCCAGTTTGTTAAATGTAACATACAATAACTTTCCAACTAGCTGCTTGTAGTCTGTTGGATTAACTAATCTATCTTTATCTTGAGTTTTTTGCAGTTTGTGGTTGTAGTCAATAAGAGTGGATATTGCCTTAGCCATTAGCAGACCATGTTCCTTTAAAAGATCTAAGGCATATTTCCTTTGACATATTGACATATTGCCTTGCTATTTCTAATCTAAGAAAGTACTTGACCTTTCCCAAATTCTTGAGTTTGAAATATGAGCTCAAAAATTGTTTCACCTCTGTTGTAGCCTATGATGATGTGTTCCCAATCAATATGTCATCTACATATAATAATAGAGTAGTGAAATTAACATCTTTTTCTTTCTTGGTGAATAGGGAATAGTCTGCAAAGGATTAATGAAATCCATATTGCAGAATTAGGGAAGTAATCTTGGCATTCCATTGCCAGAAAGCTTGCTTCATGTCAAACAATGACTTATGGAGTTTGCAAACAAGTTATGTTCCTTGTGGATACTCCCCCTGGATTTCATACTCCTGTGGTAGTTCCATGTACACTTCTTATTCCAGATCACCATTTAGAAAAGCATTGTCTACATCAAGTTGAGATAAATTCTAATTTAAAGTTGTTGCCAAAGCAAAAAATACTTTGATAGTTGTATGCTTGGCAACTAGGCTGAATGTTTCTTAATAGTCAAACCCTACTACTTGATTATAGCTCTTAGCAACCAGCTGAGCTTTGTACCTTTCAATAATGTCGTTTGCATTCAGCTTGACCTTATAAACCCATCTGCAGCCTATGACATGAGAATTTGAAGGCCTAGGCACAATGCTTCAAGTCTTATTATCTTGCAAAGTTTTTAGTTCAACTGTCATTGCATCTATCCAATGTGAACGGTTGACAGGTTAATTGTAAGTATAAGGTTCATATTTATTAGATAATGATGTGGTGAAGGATTTATGTGCAGGTGAAAGATGTTGAGTTGATAAGTGTTTTGTGAGTGGGTGAGCTATGACAATGTTTGACTATGAGGGCATATCAACAAGATAAGCATGTAGGTACTTGGGGCATGCCTAGCTCTTTCACTCTTTCTAATTGGTAAGTCAGTATATGCATTTTGTAAATTTTGATTATTTTGACTATCATATGCATCATTTTCATTGCTAGTTGTAGTAAGCAGACTAAAAATGCTAGGTAAATTTGGTGATGAATCATGTGAACTTAAGGTATCAAGTATTTCTGAAGTTGAAGTAAGTTCATTTTGACTTGACTCAGTAGGTGTGAGCTCATAGGATCGATAACTTTGAAAAATGATATCAGGATCATCAACATATCTTGCATGCGCTTTAGGTGTCTGATAAAATGGGTCTGTTAGTGTGTTACACTGTTCATGTTAAAATGGAAATGTTGATTCATGAAAGACTACATTTCTTGAAATTAGAACTCTTTGTGCACAAAGATCATATACTCTATAGCCCTTGACATTACTAGTATATCCTAAAAACACACATTTGATGGCTCTTTTATCCAATTTCTTTCTGTTTTGTGATAGTGTGGACAAAATGCATAGACTCTCAAACACTCTTAAATGGTCATAAGAAGGTAGTTTCCCATATAACTCAAATGTAGATTTGTTTTGTAGTAATTTAGTAGGTACTTTGTTAATGATATGTACTGCTGTTAAAACTACATCTCTCTAAAAATGCATAGGTATATTGGATGAAACATTAGGGTCCTAGCTACCATCAGGATATGTTGATGCTTTCTCTCAATAATTCCATTTTGTTAAGGAGTTTTAACACATGATAAATGATGTAGGATTCCAGTTTTATCAAAAAAATCTATCATCCTTAGTTCTAGTGTATTATCTGACCTGATGCATTTGATTAAAGAACCAAATTGCCTTTGAACATAGTTGTTGAAAGAAAGAATTATTGACAGAACATCTGACTTGCTTCTCATAAGGAAAATCCATGTAAATCGTGTAAAGTCATCCACTACGGTGAGAAAGAATATCTAATTATATAATGTTGGTATCTCATATGGACCCCAAATATGCACATGTATTAATTCAAAAGCAGTTTTATGTTTTGAATAAGCAAAGGAAAGGCAAGTTTTCTTTATTTTGCAAATGGACAAATTTCACAAATCAAATCATCTGAAAACTCAATGTCTGGAAATTGTTTTTGCATAACATTCATTCTTTCCAAAGGCACATGTCCTAGTCTAAAGTGCCAAAGGTCAAAACATTTGTTCTTTGCTTACAAGCTTTAACAGAAAAAGTAATAGGAAATTTGATAAGTTTGCCAAAAAAAAAACTTGGAGAGATCTTGATCATCTGAATTTTCTTGCATCAAGTATAGTCCTGAGAAGACCCTAGTAACCTCAATCACTATCCATGAGAGTATGTCTTGAATAATACAATGCATATCAGTAAAGAGAATAGAGGTTTTCTTAGTTTTGGTAAGCTGACCTACTAAAACAATATTATATTTGAACTTAGGTATACAAATGACATTCTCAAGGATTAGTTTTGAACCTAGCTTGATGATTCCTATATGAAAAACTACTATCTTTTTATTAGTAGGCAACTGCACATAGCAATCTTTGACTGGTTTAGCATAGATAAAGTTCCTAAGGGAATAGACACATGATCAATGGCACTAAAGTCTAAAATCCAATGAGTTTGTCTAATCACATCAACATTTGCATTTCCAAGACTAGATGGTAAGTTATTGAATGTATCGAAATAAAGATGACTTGAGACAATACCTGAAAAGGTTGAGTTGATAAGTGAGTGGTTTGCTTGTTGAGTATTTGTGAAGAAACCTTCCATCAGTGTTGCATATACCATTCTCATTTAAGAGCTCCATCAGCTTGTTGATCTACTACTTTATGATAAATAATTGAGATATTGAGCCTATTTTTGCCATCTTTTCTTCATGTTTTGCTTTGTTGTCATCTGTCAAGTCATTATTATTGCTACATTATTCACAACTACCTTTCCCTTCTTGAGACCTGGTTTTCCTTTTGTGAATTTAAAATCTTCTGAAAATCCAATAAGTCTGTAACACTTATCTTTTGTATGTCCTTTCTTCCCACAATTATTAATTGAAATATTCCTTCTCATTTTCTTCTTGATATCTACAATAACCATCATAGTAGAAGATTCAAAGACTAGTTGTGCTTGAATTAGCAGATTCCTTTGTGTTTCCTCTCTTAGAACTAAACTATATACTTTGTCTAGAGTTGGGATAGAATCCATCATGACAATTTGAGATCTAAGAGCTGAAAAAGATTCATTGAGTCCGTTTAGAAATCTAAAGACCATGACTTTTTTATATTGATCCGTGTATTTCTTGAAATAGTTGGGATCACATTTTTCACATTGGCAGTGTGGCAGAGGCTGTAACTTCTTAGTTTTTCCCAAACTCCCTTCAGCTCAATAAAATATGCATCCATAATTTTTGTACCTTGACTGATGTTTCCCAATATATATTGTAGGTTGCAAACTCTCGTGTCATCAGGTTGGGAAAAATTCTACCTTAAAGTACTCCATATTTCAACTACTGAGTCCATGAAGAAAATGGTTAAGGCTATTGGTTGTGTAATTGAATCAAGCAACCAAGCTACCAGTAAATTGTTACAACGGGTCCAAGATAGGTAAAGAGGATTTGTAATGTGAGGTTTAGGTATGGAACCATTTAGGAAACCAGTTTTGTTCTTAATGGACATTGCCAGCAAGAAAGACCTAGTTCATGCTATGTAATTATTGCTGGTAAGTTTGAGGCTAATAACGATTGAACCAGAACTATTAGTGTTATGTAAGAATAAAGGGACTGAGGATTTGCTATAAGTGAGATTGGGTGATTTGAGTATTAATTTGTACACTAGTTTGTGTACCAAACTGAGTTTCAATTTTTATGTTCTCAGCCATGATTTCTCAAATGATAATAGAGTACTCTTAAGAACTAAACACTAAAAAGTAAAATTTGCTAAAAGGATTAGATGAACCTGAGTGATGATGTAGTAGCAAAAAGACTAAATATTGGTATTAAAGAGGCAACGAATTTGTCCTCCATTGATGAAATAATCCTTTTGCTACTATAAAAGCATATTGACTGCCAGTTGGATTCCAAGCTGCTTTAATACTATGTCAGGAAATAAGCAGAAGAAAAGAACAAGATGGCGCAACCTTGAGAAAATTTCTCAGGGTTTTTCTATTTAATCAATGCTCAATGAGCAGAAATATATATACAGTGTTTAAATAGTAAAGTAAAGAAAAAAAAGCATAATAATTACATTCAACTAACTTAACAGAAAAATAAAAAAGTTAATAAATCTCCTTAGTGAAACGGAGAGTTTCCAACTTCATATGCTCTGCATCCTCTTTTATTTAAACGGTGAGTTTTTCTTGTCTTCCTTTATTCTCTGGTTTTTCATCCTTCATCCACAATCAGAGTGTTCTTGTTCTACCATTCAATGAAGAGGATTGAGCTTATTCCTCGTGATCTTTCTAATAATAACAGGGTAAGCAAAATTAGAAGTCAGGAAGATTTTGCTGATAAATTAAGGGGAAAGAAGAAACCACTAGAATAAAGTTTATGAGAATAATTACTAAAGCGTAATGGCATGGCAATATTCTCAGCTCAGTAAATTACGTCATTGTCAACCTTTTATCCTTCTTTATTCTTCTTCTTTTTCCACAAGTTTGATTGCAGCATTGCTCTTCTTCCTTCTATATAAGGCAAATTGCTAAGCACAACATTCCGCAAGTCTTATTGCAGATTGAGCTTGTTGGTTTCTTAATAAGGAGATAAAAGAATGGCTCAGATTGCAAAGATGGAGGTCCAAATTGAGATCAAGTCCTCAGCTGACAAGTTCTATGACATCTTTAGGAGCAAAATGCACCTCATGCCAAAGATATGCCCTCAAAACTTCAAGGACGGAAAGCTTGTTGAGGGTGACTGGAACAGTGTGGGCTCTGTCAGACTATGGTTTTATTTTGCTGCAGGTAATGAAAGGCAACAATAACGCTATATAGACATATTTTCTAACAATCATTATTCAATTTCTTCTCCGTTATTTTATACACTTTGCATAGAGACGTAGATAATAATTACCATTTATCACATTTTCCATTTCATTAAACTGCAAATAAATTTATAGACTTTAATAAAATTTCAATTACTTAAGCAAGAAACCTGCAGCCAACTTTTGTCACTTGGATGGATACAACTAATTTTGAGCTTCGTCAATCTTGTAGGTAACTCTGAGACTGTTAAAGAAACCACAGAAGCCATCGACGATAAAAGCAAGACAATGACTTTCAATATGTTGGAAGGAGATATGATGAAATACTACAAGTCCTTCAAAAGCATTCTGAATGTTACAGCATTAGGTCAGGGAAGCTTGGTGAAATGGACAATGGAATATGAAAAGCAAAACGAGGGCATCCCTGATCCTATCAAGTACGAGGACTTTCTGCGAAGTTGGAGCAATAACGTAGATGGTTACCTTCTCAACGCCTAAATGGGCCATATAACGCATCATAGTTTATCGTAAATAAAGGCCGAAGGGCTCTAAAAGTAGCCAGCAAGCTGCCCTTTTGATTAACTGCGGTAAAATAAATTCACTCCATATCTATCACTCTGATCATCTCTTTCTCCTTATTTCTTAACTATAGAAATAGGGAACCCAATATGGGAGGGTAGTGATAATATAGAGTGTATTTTTATCGTTCAAAGCGTATAAATAAAAATATATGATTATTGTGATCTCAATTGAACCTGTCCTGGCATATATAGTTTCAAAGCAAAAGATGAAAGATGAAAGAAATTTTATTTTATTTCAGAGAAGTTTCTTCCAAAAACGAAGAACTTGCCTTACACAAACATCTTCAGAACCTTATATAGAAAGTTCTGCTCTGTACATAAATTATTACAAGTTTGGTGTGTTTTTCTTGAGCACTTTTGCAGCACTTCATTATTTTCTTGGATACTTCTGCAGCAGCACTTCATTTTTTTGATTCATTTTGGTTTCTTTTTCGGTCTTATGACATACACCATGCTTGTTTTGGATTCCTCCGCAGTATATTTCTTGGATTCCTCTGCAGCAATTCATTATTTTGATTCCTTTTGAAAACATTTTCTGACTTGATTCTATTTAGGCTCTTTTAAGGCTTTTATTGACTCCTAGAGCTCTTTTGTTGGTTTGCTGCTAACACTTATGAGGGCCGGCCTTTGGGTCAAGCCATCCAAGCAGGGGGTTTAGGCTCTTAATTTGAGGAGGTTTTATAATTTATTAATAATTATAATATAATTAATTATATTAAAATATATAAAAAATTTTAAAAATATAAAGGTTAAAAATAATTAATAAAAATATTTATTTTCTCACTTTTCTAATTATGTGCTTAATAAATCTTAATTTTTTATTTCTTTAAAAAATAACACGTGTCAAAGTGACTTTTTTAAAACAAAAAACAACACAAAAACACAAAAACAAAAAGTACTTTCTTTCCTTTCTTTTTTGTCTTATTTAAAAAGGGAGAATAGCAAGATTTTTGACACTGATTAATTCTATATTTTTTTAGAAGATTTTTCTTTTTACTTTTACTTTATAACTTTCAAAAGAATAGTTTTCTCTCATTTTTCCTAAAAAAAATGGTAAACATGAAAAAAAAGAGGATTCTTTTTTCTTGTATAAAAAAAAACAACAAAAAAATATAAAGAAAGGAAACAAAAAAAATGAAAACTCTTTCCTTTGAGTGAGGTCTTCTCAAAAAAAAAAAAGGAAAAAAAAAGAGAAAAAATATTTAGTTCCTTTTATCCATAAAAATGAGATAGAAGAAAAAGCGAGAAAACTTTTATCTCTTACTAAAAATAAATGAGAAAGGAAAAAGAGAAAATGATGTTTCCTGTGCCTATTCCTTTCTCTTAAAAGAAACGAAAGAAAGAAAGTGCTTTCATGTAGCCAACAAGAAAAAAGAAAATAAAAAGGTTTTTTCATTGTTTCCATTTTGTTCAAAAAACAACAAAAAGAGAGGGACTTTAGTTTTAAATGAAATTTTCTACTTCCTACTATACATGATTTTTAATAATATGGTCTTCCATTTCACTTCATATCACCCATACATCAAGGCAGCATAGCATTACATGCATACATGCATATATCATATTTTCATCTACATTCAATCATCTCATGTTTATATTAATAAAGAAGAATCCTATAGTCTTGTTAGTTATTGTCGATTTCTCATGCAAGTGCACTTTATCGCAAACAAGTAATATAGTGATGAAGTAGAGTATCGTTTTCACTGAGATTTGTTCCTAAATCTTTACTAATTACTAAAAGTATGGCAAACTATTCTTATTCAAGTAATTGGATTTTTTAAAAAATTAATTAAAATTGAATTAAAGCAAACACTAAATTAATTAACAGGACTTAAAATTTACTTGGTAAAGACAATAGACTAAAACCAAGGATTATGGGTTCATTCAACACTTCATCTGATATTCGTTTCTTTTATTATTTATATTCATGGGTAGTTTTGCTAACCTAGAATCCAAAGCTATGTTCAAGTCTCTGTGGAGATGTTTGCACAAATACCTAACTTAATTGGGTTACTATATGTTTATAGGAATCAATTAAATAAGGTTCTTTAAGCTAGTGTCTTAATTTGACTGTATATGGCAATTAGCGTGATTGCGAATTATATCACAGTGATGTGAACATACACAATTCAAATCTGGGTCCAATCTAAAATCTCTCTATTGAGTCTTAACTAGATTCACAAATCAATTAATTATTAGCTAGACAATCAAAAGCATTAAGAACAGATTTGAATAAGCAAGACTATACCTATTTATAATAAATAAAAGAGAAACTAATATTCAGACTACATGCTTAAATCCATCACAATCCTAGAAAAGAAATTAGTTCATAATATTCAAATAAAACTTCATCCAAAGAAAATTAGCTATTAATCCAAGTCAAAGAAAATAAGAAAAACAAAAAAGTAGAGAGAGAAAACTAATAGTTGAAGGTTGGAGATCTTGATTCTCCCTCAAATTCTTTTACGTACTTGCTTTGTTTTTAGCTCTCTTTCTCTAGAGAAATTGCTTATTGTCCTCCTCCTAGAAACATATGAAAAAGGCCCCTTAAATCGCCTCTAAAAGCCCTAACTTCCAAAATCCCGTAGGATTGTTATTTTTGGAAAATTCCTCAAGCCTCATGGCTTTTAAAAGTTTTATCTTGACTTTTGCTCTCGTGGTGCATTACTACCACTTCAACAAAGATTTTGACCATCATATGATCTGAACATGGCAAAGTAGTAAACATCAAAGTTGTAGCCCTACCTCTTAGCCTTCCAATGGTCTAAGCATCATGTCATTTGGACTTATGTAGTGGGAGATATACTTGAAAAATGAAAACGTGTAGAGACAAATTATCGGTCCATTATGCGCCTTTTTTCATCAATTGAAGTTATTTTCAATCCTAGTCCTACAAAAGCATAAAAATAAACATAAATAACATAAAACTAATATTATTAACTTAAAATAAACATTTAAATGTAAATTAAACTAAAATAATAAAATAACTAAAAACACCTAAATGTAATCCTAAATCTAGTCTAACTTAGCCTAATTAGGTATTTAATCTCCCATTAAATATATGTATTTGATGCACATATCACTAGTTTTGTAAGAAAGGGAATAAATTCTTATTTTCAAAAAATACAAAAATTTTTAGTAAAGTTTCAGTTTTCTTTCCTAAATTATTTTGTTTTAGGTAAAAAGGATTGAAAGATATCGAACAATAGTTGGAAGTAAGGATAAGTACACTAGAATGCAATCAAGAAGAATTTAGGCATGACCTTTAAGAGATGAAATGATAGGTTGCCAAATTGGTGGAAAGGGTTGAATGTCTCAACAGAGCCAAGGGAATTCATCCTCAAGAATCCATATTGCTTCAAACCGAAGCATGTAAAAAGCAATCACTAATGAAAATCAAGTGACCCTAGATGGGGCTAACACTTTATTTAATGACTTTAGTGAGGATCAAGGTTTGGAAAAAGTTATGAAAGGGATGAACATGTTAAGTACCCAAATGACTAAACTGAAGAGCTTCATGTTTGAGTTCGGGTCTTGGGGTCTAACTTAATTTTCAAATAGTAGTCGTTAATCAAGCACATATCTCCAACTAATCACTTTTCGACCAACTGTTTAGCCTTTAACCATTGGTTTGCATCTTAATTTTTACCCTTGCCCAAGCATTTTTCAACTACCCTTTCAACAAGCTCCTCAAACTCAACCACATGCACCATATTTAAATACCCTTACTCCTAGCTTAGACACCTTTTAAAAATAATCGAAAAAGAAAAAACAATTTGACCCATTTCTGTTACCTACAAAGAACTCTTTTATCAATTGGTTCATGATCATCGTATTGTTCCAATGCCTTTGGAACCCTAGTGACCTCCATACTCAAATTGGTTCAATTTAAACGAAAGATGTGATTACATTGGTGGAGCTATGGGAAATTCCATCAAAGATTGTGATGTTTGCAAGTATTGGGTGTAAACATTAATAATACAGAAAGAAAAAACAATTTGACCCATTCTCGTTACCTACGAAGAACTCTTTTATTAATTGGTTCATGATCATCTTATTGTTCCTATGCCTTTGGAACCCTCGCAACCTCCATACTCAAATTGGTTCAAAACACAAGATGTGATTATCATGGTGGACTTATGGGACATTCCATCGAAGATTGTGATGTTTTCAAGTATCAAGTGCAAACATTAATAGATGCTAAGTGGTTCTATCTAGAAAATATGGTGGGGCATGGTTGTGGGAAGTACAATTAAATGTCAAGATGAAAGAAAGATTGACTATGCTAATTTTTCTAGAAAAGGTTTTTTGAGACCTTATGACATTTTAATGTTTAGTCATGACAATTTTTAACTTCTTTTGAATTTTGTAAGAATGGATTTATGTTTATAAAGAATTATGTTGAAATGTTGTCATGGATTAAAGTGAATGTATCGATGTTGAGGTTTTGTTCAAAATTTTTCTAAATTTTGTTTCATAATAATATAGAAAATAACTAAGAACATAAAAAAAAAGCTACAAAAAAAAAAGAAAAAAAAAGAGTTTGTTTAGAATGTAATCATGTTGGTGCACCTATTAGTAATTTTGTTTTCATCACCATTCATAATCAAGTGTCTTTGTGTTTCAAATCACTCATCTTACATTTAATCATCCCATCATGCATTCAAACATCCATTGATGTTGACATACATGCACTTATCATTCATTCTCCTTTATTGTAAGTAGCATCACTTGACCCTACTACATTCCATGAAGGAAGAAGCGAGCGTATTGTTGATTCTCGACAATAAAGGATCTCTCTCTCTATAATTACATGAAGAAGCTAGAAAGATCTTTGATATGGTATAATTTGTCTCTCAGTCTAATTTGTTTTCATCTTGTGAAAAGAGAAAATCTTGATGAAGCCCACTTATAATTTGCACAATACATGGGCTTAAGCTAGAACGATAGGAGACAAATAGTCAAATCAGATGGACAAGATGGAGAAGACTCAGGAAGAGATAAGAGAACTGTTGGCGAAATTAATAAAGATTGTCATTGCCTATAAAAGGAAAGGGACTGTCGAAGAATCTTCAAGTTCTCAAAGATTGAGCCAATTACCAATACAAAGGCAAGCTATGCCAATTCGAGGGGCAAATCTTTCTGATCAAGTTCCTACACATGACTTGGATGACC
Source organism: Theobroma cacao (assembly GCF_000208745.1). Taxonomy (NCBI): domain Eukaryota; kingdom Viridiplantae; phylum Streptophyta; class Magnoliopsida; order Malvales; family Malvaceae; genus Theobroma; species Theobroma cacao. The sequence goes on from NC_030851.1 coordinate 35,571,328, forward strand.
CTATTGTTGTTAATTTCTTACGCAAGTGCACGTATCGTCAACAAGTAATATAGTAATGAAGTAGAGTATCGTTCCCACAAAGAATTGTTTAATTCCTACTGTTAACTACTAAAATTATAACACCCTAATTTAATCTAAACAATTAAAATAAAAAAAATTAAAACTAATAAACTAAAATTGAAATTAAATAGTAAGTAAAACTCACTTAACTACCAGACCTAAGATTATAATATCTCTCAATACTTCATCTGATTATTGTCTCTATCTCCTAACTCAATTTAATGAACTAAGTTGCTAACATAGAGTCCTAAATTATTTACAAGTCTCTGTCGAGTTTCTTATAAAAATACCTCACCCAATTAATTTACTATATGTCTATGAAAATTAAATTGAAGAAAGATTTATTAAGTTTGTGCTCTAATCTTGGCTACGTATGGCTTATAAGTGTATGTCTACCCTATATGCAAATCAAATCACCTAATCAACTAAGTGTATTCGATCATACACTATTTTATTCAAGGTCTACCTAAATCTCCTTTGTCAAGGTTTAACCTAGGTTTCCAATTCAATCTAATTGGTGATTAGGCAATTAGAAGTATTAAGAACATAATAAAATAAACAACTTAAATCTATCAAACATAAGTAAAAAAGAGATAAATAATTTAGACTATATATTGAGTTTAATCATAATCTTAGATTAAAAATTTAGTTTCTCATCAAGTCACACATTATCATCGAATAAAGTTTAAACAATAAAAACAAACTAAGAAAATAAAAGAATAATTAAAAAGAATAAACTCAAGAATTATAATCTTGATCTTCCAAGTCTTCTTGAATCCTTCAAAATCTTTCGGCTTCAATGACTTTGTAGCTTGACTCTCATCTTTCAATCTGGTGTTTTCTTCTTTCCTTTTTTTAAGTCCTCCGAAAGGTTGTTTTTATAGACTTTGAAGTTAGGCCAAGTTGGGTGAAGAAAGAAGTCAATTTCAGCTGGGATTTCCTCACCAGACTATGTAAGTCGCAGCCTTGCCCAATTAATTAATAGAAATTGTAATTGCTCTAGGACTGCTGCAGTGTATCAACTTCAACAAGATTTTTGACTATCTTACATGCTGAACTGGGTGAAGTGGTAAACATAAAAGTTGTATATTTTTCTCTTATCTTTCCAATGATTCAAGAATTGCTTCGTTTGGAGCTCTGTAAAGAAAGTTATGATCAAAATACAGAAATATATGCAGTGCAAGTCTGCACCTTGAAATTGCTCTCCTTGTATTACTAAAATTCTTCTTTCAAACACCTACAAAATCACAAATAAATCAATAACAACCTATCTTAACTACATTAACACCAAAATAAGCATAAAATTAACCATGATTAGATTGAATCACCTTAAATAACTAATTTAAAATAATTAAATAAACATACTAATTTCTATGCATTACTACAAGAACTAAGCCAAATTATTATCAAAATTAAGCTCAAATAACTCTATATTATAGAGTTATCACCTGGGGAACAAGGAAAATCGAAAGCAGACTTATCAAGATTGAAGGAAATATCAGGAGTGTAGAAAAGGTATGATCTTTTAGAGGAGTACCTTAAAGCCATTGAGGGACTGAACCTCTATGATTCCATCAAAGCAAGGGAATTAGGTTTAATGCATGATGTGGTTATCCCACCCAAGTTTAAAGTTCCAAAGTTCAAAAAGTATGATGGAACCAAATACCGTAAGCCACATTTGATCATGAATTGCAACAAGATCGCTCCATATACCCATGATGAGAAATTGTTCATTCACTTTTTCCAAAATAGTTTGAAGGGAACTACAGCTAAATGGTATTTCAAGTTGAAAAAAGATCATATTAGCACATGGGGATATTTGACTTGAGCATTTTTTGGACAATACATGCATAGGCTATAAGCAATTCCTGATCGAATGACCATCCAAAACATGGAAAAGAGCCCTTTTAAAAGTTTCAAGAAATATGCTTATAGGTGGAAGGAAGTAGCATCACAAGTCCAACCACCCTTTACTAGTAGAGAATTAAATTTTCTATTTGTTTATATTATCCCTCCTCCATGTTATAACAGATTTGTGGGTATTGGTTCTTCAAATGTTGCGAATTTGTTGTTCTTCGTGGGGAGGATTGAAAATGGATAAAAAAGAGGAAGATCATAGAGACTTGAGCAAATGATCTTGTCAGAAAGGAATATGATGTTCTTGATAAAGAGTTCAAGTAATGACTTTTGAAATGAGAAACAAGAATAAATTTTGTTACACAGAAGGAGATCCTATGGGAGCTCATTCACACCCATCACAATATGTCCATAATCTACCTCGACCCTTCGCTTCTTACGCTTAGTCACCATTTACACAAGCTCCCCTGCCCTATATGTCCACTTTAGGTGATCAATAAATCAATCCAAATTACCTTCAAAGCAACAAGAGAAAGAAAGCTAAAGTGTATCACTGATTGCTAATGTCCTACACAAAGCTTTTCCCTTTATCAATACAAAACCATAAAATCTCCATTATTCCTGCCAAGTCTAGAAAGCCTCTTTACAAAATATGGTATTACCCAAATGCTAAATGTGATTACCATTCTAGGGTTGAAGGTCATTTCGCTAAAAATTGCACTACATTCAAAAACAAAGTTCAAGCTTTAATCAATGCAGACCCAACTATATTCAGAGAACTTGTCAACAACTATGGAAATCAAGGGTGAGAAATGCAAGGCTTATGTTTTGGGACAATTTAGTGGCATGCCAATCGGGGCAATCTTTGATCACTTTTTAGTTGTGTACATTGTTTCAAGAGCTTAAACTCTTGAACTCTTGCCTTTCATGCATCATATCATGTTGTCATGAGTTAAATCAAGTTTTTAAATATGAGTTTGAAATTTGCTCCAATTTCTTATGGTCCTTGTTTATTTTTTCTTTTCAATAAAAAAATTTTTTAGAATGTTGAAAATTTAAAATCAATTGAAAATACCTTAAAAACACCTTGGCTTGATACACATTATTTGTCTTTTATTTGGAAAAGATGAAGTGAGCAATTCGTGTTAAGAAAATTTGATTGATGAAAAGACTTTGAAAGGGTCATTGTTGTAGGAAATTGTTACATAAACCTTCATCTAAATGGTTGATTGAGGGAGCGTATCTTCAATGAATCTTTCATTTTGGCAAATTTGAGTTAGGTTTTAACTTGTGAAGGCATGAAAACAAAAAAAATAAAAAATAAAAAAAAGAAAAAAAAAAGAGAAAGATAAAAAGAAAATGAAGAAAAAAGAAAGAATGGTGGAAAAAGTTGATAGTAACATCATGCACATGAGACATTCAAATGATGTCAAACCAAAAAAGAAAAAAAGGAAAAAAAAAGAAAAATTGACCTTTTCTCTAAAATTCTTCTTTTTTAAGGATTGCTCTTCAATCTAATCATATATATTTGAGATGAGAAATGGCCATGTTTCATTTCCCCGTCACAAATGAGAAATTATCCATTTTTTTACCTTTTTGTATCCGTTGAACTATTTTCTAAATTGCACCTTAACCAAAGATCACCTCTCACATTAGGGGGCAAATATATAAAGGAATCTTGTCCAAAATCATGGAGGATAAGATCTCATTTTGAGAAAAAGAACACCCATATTGAAAGGGTAAATGCAAAAGAGTTTGAGTTTTAAAAGTTTCTTGAACTGAATGCATCAAAAAAAATGAGGAAAGAAATATTATCAAAAGGTGATGAAAAAAAAAGAGAAAAATTGATGGAATGGCATGCTATGAAAATTGAAAAACAAATTTCCCAAAAGATTGTCACATGACAAGAAATGATCCTTGGTTGATCACCTTTAAATACATGTTTTTAGCCTTTTTATCCATTCTTTCAAAGCCTTTAACCATAGCCAATATTACGTGCTTTAAAAAGTCCATTTTGATCAGCTATGTATGCTTAAATTGAAGAGTTTTCTTCTAGGAAAAATTCATCATATAAGTAATGAGGTCTTTGCCTCTTTTCATTTCCAAGATTACCCATTCGAATCCATTGATCCATTTTGGGTAGAATTTGATTTTTTTTTCAAGTGCATGATGGAACGATCAACAAAATAAAAAAAGAAAGAAAGAAAAAAGAGAAAAATGGAACTCTAGGGTGAAAACATAAAAAGGTAGTCTAGAGCAAAAATAGGAACTTATGAAGCCCTTTCTAATTTTGACTGAGGCTGAGATGTAAGATTCAAGATCTGTTAGAAAATCGATGTTGAATGTTGAGCCTTTCTCTTCCAAAGTAACCTTGCAAGTGTTAAGTATCTAAAGCTGGTCTTGACATCTATCAAAGTGCCACACATCATGAGACTATGAGAGTGTCAAAATTGATTGTGATTTGAAATGAATTTCATTTGTGAAAATTTTAATTTTTAAAGAATACAGATTTAAGAAAAATGTTACATTTGTGAGCTTAGACAAAGAAACATAAATTCTTCCTTATCCCATCAAATGGTGAAACCTTTTTATTACTTCTTGAGACCTTGATGTATTAAACCTTTTAATCCATTTAAAAGGTCAACTTGTGATTTGACCCATGCTAGGGTCATTTTAAATAGTACTAACTGATTCTTAAGAGATTCGAATATCACATGTTTTTCTGAACTTGGATTTTTTACCACGTCAATAAGAAAAGTGTGGAATTGATACATTTCTGTTCCAAGATTCAATTATCTTTGGTCATGACAATAATTGTGTGAGCTAATTTTGTTGTGATTTATCAACATCAAGATGTTTTTGAAAGAAAAAAAAAGGAAAGAGAGTCTTTATGTTATGATCTTTATGAGGAAAATCCTACAATCATTTCATGATGATAGGATAAGTACTTTTGAAAAAGACAAAGTCATTTCTCAAGAAAAAGTGAGAAAAAGCAGTGTAAGGAAGAGTTTCATGATCAAGAGGCATGGAAGCATTGAATCTCAGCTTGAGTTGATGATCTTTTGTTAACATCTATTATGGAAAAATGATTTCAAGAATCCGAAATCAATATGACAAGATTGGAAAGAAGGTTATTTGGAGGTGAAGAAATTGGCAACTGCGCAAAGATCATCACTAAAGGACAAACAAAGCCAAGAAGAATGGTTTTTCAAGAGGGGAATACATAGTGCATAAAAAAGGGAAGTGACACATCATTTTTCCATCATTCAATCATGCATACATGTCCAATCATGCACATGATCAACATTATCAAAATTGAAAATTTTCAATCAAGTGTCAAGACTAATGCATGTTTTTCAAGCTTGAGGAATGAAATTCACCCCATGCAAAGTTTTCAAGGTTGTAAAACCTTGAATAAGTGAAGTATGATTTGAGTCTGTCCTTGAAAAATGAAAAAAAAAAAGAAAAACCAAACACGAAAAGATATTAAGCCCAATTTAGTTGGCATCTAAGATGTTTAAGTCCTGTTATGTTGGCATGAAAAGATTTTAAGCCCAATTTAGTTGGCGTCCTAGATGTTTAAGTCTAATTATGTTGGCACGAAAAGAGTTTAAACACAATTTAGCTAGCATCCAAGATGTTTAAGTCCATTATGTTGGTATGAAAATATTTTAAGCCTAATTTAGCTGGCATCCAAGATGTTTAAGTCTAGTTATGTTGGCACAAAAAGAGTTTAAGCCTAATTTAGATGGCATCCAAGATGTATAAGTCTAGTTATGTTGGCATGAAAAGAGTTTAAGCCCAATTTAGCTAGCATCCAAGATTTGTAAGTCTAGTTATTTTGGTTTAATAAGATGTTTAGGCTCAATCAAATGAGCATGTAAGATGTGTAAGTTCAATTATGTTGGCTCGAAAAGATCTTTAAGCCTAATCAAACTGGCATCCAAGATGTTTAAGTCCAATTACTTTGGCACGAAAAGAGTTTAAGCCCAATCCAACTGGCATCCAAGATGTGCAAGTTCAACTATGTTGGTCCAAAAAGACGTTTAAGCCAATTTAGCTGGCATTCAAGATGTTTAAGTCTAGTTATATTGGCATAAAAAAGAGTTTGAGCCCAATCTAATTGGCATCCAAGATGTTTAAGTCCAGTTATGTTGGTTTGAAAAGATGTTTAAGCCTAATGAAACTAGCATCCAAGATATTTAAGTCCAATTATGTTGGTACAAAAAGAGTTTAAGCCAAATTTATTTAGCATCCAAGATGTTTAAGTCAGTTATGTTGGGATGAATAGATGTTTAAGACCAATTTAACTAGCATCCAAGATTTTAAGTCCAGTTATCTTAGCACAAGAGAATTTAAGTTACATTGCATCATTTTGAGATGAGGAGCTTTTCTAGTTAGTTTTTTTTTTAAAAAAAAAGAAAGAGAGAAAAGAAAAGTCACATAGCCTCTTTCAAAGATAAGGAAAATTTTTCAATCTAGTGGAAGCAAGGTGTTTACAACTTTGCTTAATTCATAATCCTTAGAAATATGCAAAAAGGGGTAGCTGTACACACTTTTTTTTGTTTAGACAATTTTATTTTTCATCCTTATTTTATTTTATTTTTATTAACATTGTGATATTGGGTCAAAATAGTTTAAGTCCAATTAAGATTTAGCCATTTTTAATTTTTAAGCCCAAAATCAATCTGGGTATGATTTTAAATTAAAACTTTTTTACTTTAAAGCCCAAAAGCCCTTAAACCCAAAACACTAAATTTTTCAAAAAAAATAAAATAAAATAAATGAAATAGAAAAAAGGTTATGGCAGCAGCCTAATAGACTACCATGGCAACCCGCTAGTCGGTTGTCACCTCCCTGCTACATAGAGCCACCCCCAACTCTTTCTTCAACCCACCTCTAGCTTAAAACGCATGATTACCCTTTCTCCCTATTATCCAAAAATATGTACAACCAAGTTTTATCAGAACCCTCAAATTACAAAAGGAAAAAAAAGGGAGGGGGAAGATAGTTATTTTTTGAGAAGAAAATATCTTGAAAAAAAATAGAGATAGAGAAGTTATCCCTGTAAAGAAGCAGAATGCAAAATGTAAAAGCCCTAGATTTTAACAACCTCATAACCATAAACATAAACAAAAAAATAATTTTGTTAGCCTAGTTTTTCTTAAATGTAGGAGAAATGAGGGGTTTTTGGGAAAAGTAATCCGATCAAAGGGTAAAGGAGATCAAGAGGAATTTATGGTGAAATTTTTGGGATTTTTCGACGATGCCAAGAACGATGGTCATTTGTCTGTATTTGGGATGTGGTCAGATTTCTTTTAGAGGAAAAGGGAGAGAACAACGATTAGAGAGAGAAAAAGGTTGAAGGAAATGAGGGTGGAGAGAGAAAAAAAGTTTAATAATTAGGGCTAGTTAAGAAAAGGCAACAAATGGTGCCATTGAAGGAAAGTGAGAAATAAGTAAAAAAAAGAGTGGTAAAGGAAGAGAGAGAAGCGAGAAAGGAAAAACAATAAAAGAGAAAAAAGGAAACGAAAGGAAAAAAAAACAAAAAGGAGTGGGAAACTGGGATAAAGAAGCGAGAAAGAAGAAAAATAATAATAAGAAAAACCAAAAGGAAAGAAAGGAATGCAAAAAAAAAAAAAAAAACACGTCATAGAGAAAGACTTAGAAATGGTGGCAAGGTTTTGTTGTTATTTGTGATCTTAGGCTCGAGCCTTGATAAAATCATTAGTAAGTGCATTTTTTTTGGAGAGAAGAAATAAGAGAAAGGGGACCATGCCAGTCTAGTAAGAGTGACCCATTAATGGTTATGGCACTATGCGTGATCCGTAGAATAGCCCAACAGAGTGGTCCAGCTCTGAAGCCCCAACAAAAAAAAAACCCAAAAAAAGGAGAAAAAAAATAGGCCTAATAGAAAAGGTGGAGAATGGCCCAAGTCATTGCAGGTCCAACAGTGATAAAGATTGTGGGTTCTTGCCTAACACATTGAAAGGGAGTTTCTTGGACCACTTTTAATTTTAAGTACATTTTTATATTTTTATGCTAATGTATTTAGCAGAAATTATCTAATTAAATATGATTAATTTGAATTGAGTCAATGATGGAATTTTTACTTGAAATGTGATGTCACAATTTTGAGTAAATTTTCCTAGGTGAGGAATTTTATTAGGACTCCACCAGAATGATGGGAGGGTTTTAATTTTACATTTTAATATTTCTTAATTCAAGAAATTATATTTTAAGTGAATAAAAATTTCTAAAAATAAAAAATATGAATTTTTAAAATAGGTTTAAAATTGTAGTGTTATTGAAGGTAAAATGACAACAGTGAATTTTTGAAATAAAATAAATACATGAAATAAACAATTAATAAATATTTTGCTCATTATATATCAACAACATTCATTCATGAATTGCATTAATTTTGGATGTATATTTGTTTGCAAACTAGTGAAAACCCCGATGATGGGATTTCTTGGGAAGCTTGTGAATATGAGTTTTCACGAGGAATTTCCTAGGTGAGTTAACGTTCCTATGTCCCACCATTATTATGGGAGGATTCAGGAAATGCTTTCAATAAAAAGTTTCATTTGTTATTTAATAAAGTCGAAATACGCATCATCCACTCCATGATAGCATCATGTGCATAAAAAAAACTCAAACAGGATATGAATGATAATCCCGATGATGGAAGCTTATCAGAAATCTCGAATTGATGAGTTTCTCAAGGAATTCTTTAGGTGAGGAGAAAACTCTTAAATTCCACTAGAACAATGGGAGAGTTTAGGGGAGCTTTTCGATATAAGGATTTCATTCATGTGTCGAAAAAATGAAGATAATAATGAAAATAAAATATAATAAATGAAACAATAAACAATGATTAAGGGAAATAGGATAAAATCAAGAATTAGGGCTAAGTAAGCATAACACATGATTAATTGGTACCATTATTTGAACGGGCATCACGGGTATGTTAATACCTTTTCTGCACATATCTGCACTCTTAAACCTAAACATTGTTTCGTAGATAGGAGTCTATTTCGTTAAAATGAACTTAGGTTAAGTTTAATACAACATTTTAAAGAAATAGACATAAAGAGGTGGCCAATCACACTTTGACAAAAAAATATTGGTGGCTACTCCCAAATTTTGAAGTCTAGTGGTTGGGTTCTCGGACCTGCACATTACGATAGATACTTTTGTGAGAATCATCGTATATTTTTGTGAGTCTTCTGGTTCAGTATTTGAATCTGAAGAATTTTCCATTGAAATTTTTGAATGTTGCAAGGTTTTCATTTGGTTTTGATTTCTTTTTGTTCATTCCTAAGTTTTGAAATTTCTAATTTATTTGTTAATTTGCATTTGGAATCTTGCAAATCTTATTTGCCTAGGTTTTGAAGATTTATATTTGTTAAATATGATATCCTTTATATTATACATCTATTCCTAATTTTGCATTGTTGGTCTTTCTGGTTTCTCTTTTATTGAAGTTTTTAATTACTTAAGGTATTCTTTATTGAGTGTCAAGTCTTGAAGTTTATCAATGATTTTGATAATAAGTTCTGGGTCTTTTTTTAAGACATTAATTTGTCTTTCATTATTTGTTGAAGATTGGAAAGTAGTTTGTATTTCATCTACTTAAAGTTCATTTATAGATTTTGTGTTTTTTGTTGTCTCATGTTCTGATGTTAGTGATTCTAATAGGATTTCATTAATTTTTTGTTGAATTTTTTCACCAAGATGAAGCTTATTGATCTTTCTATTAATTTTGTAAAATTTTGAGATGTGACCAAATTTTCCATATTTGTAGCATTTTATTGTTTTATCAATTCCATTTTCTATCCTTTTTTTTTGTTTTTCTTTCTTATATTTTTTTGTATTTTGGTTTTTTATAATAATCTAGCGTAGATTTCTTATATTTCTTTTTTTTTGGTTTTACAAGGCAACAAGTTTTTGAAGAAGAGGGTTTGTGTTTGATGTCAAATTGTTGGTAGAATGATCCTTATTCTTTCTTACATAATTATCTTTCTTCTTTCAATTGTTTTTGAAGTTTTAAGTCTTGACAGATTTTTAATCCTTTCCAGGTGAAGCTAATAAGTTCGCCATATGTAAGATTTTCATAAAGGATGATTCCCTTATAGGTTTCATTTATTTAGTTTCTAACGTTTTCTCCTAAGAGTCTAGGAATTCCTGCTAGAAAATTTTCTTTCCAAAAAAGTTGTTGGTTATCAAACCTCTGCACGACCTTTGTCATGGATATATCTTTGTACCACTTAAAATCTGTTAATTTTTTTCATTTTAGCTTTGATAACAATTTTGAATTTTTGTTTTTAAGGTATGAAGGATCTTTTATAAAATGTTTTGAGATTTAGAAAACTAGGGTTGCTACAGCATCTTGGATTTCCTTTCCTTGTTCATCTAAAATGTTATTTCCTTCATCTTTTTTAATGGCTCATAATATTTTATGTTGTTGTTTTGTGGTAAGGTAATTATCCCCTCATCCTTTAATTTGTCTTGTAAAACCAACAACTAAAAAGTTTGTTATTGAATGGTATATAATTTAACCTATTTCATTTTGGGTTTTATACACATTTGATATCATTACCATTTGTTGAAGGGTACTGAGAATATTATATTAAGACATCCCATCAATATTCCATTCGTAGATAGTATTGGAGTTATATTTGTTTTGGAAAACAAGTTTTTTCTTGTATGTTAAGATCTGGTGCTGTAGTTTTTGGCTTCCTTTGAAACCATTTTATTGAGTTATTGATCATATGTATGATTTGAATTTGTTTGTTGATTTATCATAGTTATGGAATGGTTTTGTTAGAGAGGTGTATCAAGAGCTACCAAACTTGAGTTTTGGCTTTCCAAGTTATCAATCTTGTGTTGGATTTCTCTTAAGAAATCATTTTGGTGTGTTTGATGAAACTTTCTTGGTATTTGAAAAGGTTTGAAAATTTGTTCTTTGGCTTTAGTAGCTTCTGTGTCTGTTGATTGTTTTTGAATGAGCTTTGGTTGGTTCTCAATCAATGTTTCTATATCTTTCAATTGTTTTCCTATGGTGTGGAGACTTAGATTTGTATAGTTGTTTTGTTTAACTATCATTTTTATGTCTTTTGAGAAAATTTGTTACTATCATTTTTATGTCTTTTGAAGAAACTTGTTCTCCTAAGTTAGAGGATCTCATTCTTAAAGAAGTGGCCCTTATTCTTGTATTTTTGTGAGAATATTAGATTTTTCATAAAGGAGGATGTCGAGGTTCAATTTTTTTTTTGTTTTCCACTTAATTATGTTTTTTTGTATTGTTTATTGATCTAAAATAATATTCTTCAAACAATGTAAAGAATTTTATTAGAATCTTATGATTTGCCATAAAATTGTAATATTCTTGAAGGATTTGATCCTTTTCATTTTTATAAGTTTCTAAATATTTTTTTTTGCTTATTTTTGTTAGAGTAGCAATGCTTTCCACACCATTCTTTATTGATTTTAAACTCTTTTTCTAATATAGAAATTTTAGAGTTTTCCTCTATGTCGACTGTGGTTATGTTTGGATTATTAGTCATTGATGAATATATTGGAGACATGTGAGGTGAGTTGGTTGGACTAGGTTCTTGCTTGTTATATATTGGTTGGGGTATATTTGAGGAATTATCTATCCCTTGTAAATTTGTCCTAATAGTGGATGGTATTGAAGAAATGGAAGCTCTAGATGTCCTAAAGTCCGTTCTATGGGTTATTGTGGATGAATCATTTCCCAAAATATTTAAGCTTCTCATAGAAGCGGTGGCTTGTCCCAAATCAAAATATTGTCTGAAAGGCAATCTTGGTGGTCTGTTAAAAACTAATTATATAGATCCATCTTTGTATTGAACTACATGGATTATTTCTATATTTTGGATTGGTATAGGAGCTGTAACTCTTTCAAGTCTCCATTTGTTTAAGAGTTAGACTTCATGCCAGTCTATAGTCCTTGATATGGTTGTGTGAGTCCTAGAGATGTCTGTTTGAACTAGGAGAGTTTCTCATCTTAGGCTATGGATTAAAGCCTTGGTATTGTTCGCTAAGTACATGGCCTTATAATATAGTTTATAAACTAAGGTCAGTGGTTCAAATCCTAGCATCATCTTGTAATTATATGTTTGGATTTAGAGTGTCAAGGAGTTTAAGATACTCATATCTTTTAAAGATACCATAAAATTGGGAAAACAGTTGAAATGTATTGATCCTCTACACATACTTGTTTCTACTATTCCTAATAAAGAGTCATTGAAATATAGATGTCTTTTATCTCTGAGAGTTATAAGGATGGAAGTAGCCCATCCTTTTTTTGTGAGCAGTTTAGCTTTTACTTGCACTAATCTAAAATGAATATAATTATATTTTTGGTGCTTGAATTTTTCTATTGTCTCTTCATGCAAGAGTTGGATATTTTCATATTGGTTTTGGATAGATATTCTCTTTTCTTTGGTTTTGATCAACTATCCACATAAGGAATGTAGATGCAAGTTATGGAAGGTTGATGATTTATATATTTGGTTTTGAAGGTTTCTTGGGATTTCCCAGTTATCTATTTATTGGATAATGTTTTCGTAATGAATGTTTTCTTCATTGACCGATTGGGTTTGATTTAATATAGAGCTTGAAAAAGAAGTGGTTTTGAGAAATGGAAGAATTTTAATATTATAAATTCTATTTTCCTATAAATCAAGTGGTGGGACAAATTCAATAGGAGAAAATATTACCAGCAATTTTTTATTGATTGGTTTAACCAAAATCCAATATTATCTAAATCTGCAGCTCTTGACCAAGGGATTGCAAGATTTTTACAAGCCAAAAGCAAGAAGGAATACACGAAGTTAATGACAAAATTGCTCAACTCAATGCATTCAGATGTTTCGAAAAATAATGAAAAGCAAACTTTGACGTCCTCTAACAAAACCACCAACTTTGCTAAAGATGATGATTTAATCAGCTTAAAAAAAAGGTAAAGTATCGGTAACAAACCAACAAAAGAGCTCTAAGAGAGAAGTGTCGGCTATAAAGCAACAAAAAAGCTCTAGGAATAAATAGAAGCCTTAAAAGAGCCTCAAAAGACTCAAAAGAATCAAGTAAGAAAATGTTTCCAAAAGGAATCAAAATAATGAAGGGCTGCAGAAGTATCTAGGAAAATAATGAACTGTTGCAGAAGTACCCAAGAAAAACACACCAAACATGTAATAATTTATGTACAGTGTAGAACCTTTTATATAAGGTTCTCAAGATGATTGTGTACGACAAGTTCTTCTTTTTTGGAAGAAACTTCTCTTGGATAAAATAAAATTTATTGCATCTTTCATCTCTTGTTTTTCATATTTTGCTTTTTTTCATTATCATCCATTTATAACCTTTTCGTTGATCTCAAGCCACCTTTGGTATCAGAGCCATCGGAGTAGAGCTATTTCTGAATACTTGAAACCATTCTATTAAATACAAATTTTGTTTTCTAAGTTCTAGTTTTAATTGCATTATCAATACTATATTGTTTTTAGTCGAGTTCATGAGGATGATAGTACTATAAGCCATAGGTTAGGCATGTTAAGACAGTTTTCCTCCTTGTAGGTAGAAATACGATGGAAACTATATATATATATATATATATATATATACACTTATATACACATATACATATATATACATACACTTATTATNATATATATATATATCTAAAGCTATATTAAAGTTATAAATATAACTTTTTTAGAGATAAGATTTATGCATAATATCTAAAAAATGCCTCTATACTATTCAAGAAAATTTAAATAAATTCTTGTGCTTTTATTGTATTCAATCAAGTTCTTATACTTTTATTTTGAATCAAATAAGCTTTTATGATTAATGATTGATTTAGTCAAAATACCATTTATCATTCTATGCTACATGGTGTTGACTTGACATGTTAATAAATCATAATTGATGATGATCTGACATGCTAGCATATCATAATTAATGCTAACATGACATGTTAATTTGATATGATAATATGACCATGTGATATTTTTTACCCTCGAAATCAACGCCATGTTAATGCGCTATGGATATAAAATGACCAATGATAGTTTGACTAATGACAATTAGTTAATCATTAATTATAAAGACTTGTTTGACCCAAAATAAAAATATAGAGACTCGATGCAATGTAATAAAAAGAATAAAAACTTATTTAAAATTTCTTGAATAGTTTAGAAATTTTTTCGAATATTATGTATAAGATTTAAATTTATCACTACTTAATGTTTGTTTGACTAGATGCACGGTGTGATAGGGAGCTCACCATAGTATGCTGCTCAACCATATGAGCTCTTAGTGTGATGGAGCAAATTTTTGGCACATCTTTAAATCTTTAAATAGGTGTTATTTCAATAGTATCTACTTTTAATTTGGTTCAAAAATTATAAAAAGTTACCGATAAAAGAATATATTGTAAAATATTCATTTGACTTCTTGCAGAATATTATTCTTCTTACTATCAACTTTTGACTACTTTTGAGTCAAATAAAAAGTGCAGCACTAAAATTACATCTGTTTAAAAATGAATGAAAATTTTAATATAATATGTATATGATTAAAAATAATTGTCGCACTGAGGTAATTCCTCATATCAAGAGTCCACGATAATCTGTTTTGGTACAATATATGGTATATTCAAGCAATATTTTCAATTTATCAGATCTTAGTAGATTTTTACTTTTTTTTCAATATTTTTTCTTATAATAATATAGTACAACAACTCTGTGTGTGTATATATATATATATATATATATATACTTTGTTAATTTTCTAATTAATACAAAATTGAACATGGTATCAGCCTAATAACCCTAGGGCCTGTTTTTCTTTTCTTTTTTCTCCATTACAAAAACCATTTCTTTTCCACCCACATGGTAGCCTCCAAAGATTGTTCACCTACTAGATCTACCACAGACTTTACTCCACCTTTACCTCTATTGCTGCAATCGAATCAGATTGTAACTATTCCTTTCCATATTTTCTTCATTCGAATTGTCATAGTTGTATTGTCATTTTTCCAACCTTTGGTTGGCTAAAATTATCCAACCTGGAGTCGTGCTCTTTGCATGGCTCTTGAAGCCAAACAAACTTGGATTTGTAGATGACAGTATCTCGAAACCCAAATTTCTTCCAATTTTGCCAGAATATCAGCCCACCATCAGAGTATCAGCCACTTCAATACTTCCTTTTCCACTTCAATACTCTTTTCAGTTTTTAGATAACTTTGTAATTACCTAGTGGCGATGTTGGCTGCGACGAGAACCCAACGGTGCGGGATATCAAATCTACGAAGAGAGGACTGGAATGGTGACAAGGTCTTCGCGATTTTTCTATCAAATCTACTCGAGAGAATATCAAAACCATGGTTGACGAGAATAGGCAACCAGTTCGAGAATGTGGTGGATTCTTTCATTTCAAAGAAGAGGACCACAGGTAGGAGAGTGTTTGCCTTCCTCCGCTATAGTGAGATGGCAACAGCGAGAAGGGTCGTTAACAGGTTGAATGGAACTTGGTTGTTGAACAGGCGCTTGGTTTTTAATCCTGCGATATACAACCCTAGGTCTTCTTTTGGAAGAAGAAAGATGCACAGCCCCTACAACAAGGTCAGTTGTCTAGGCCATCCAAATCAGAGGGACTTCAGTCGGCTGAAAGATCATGCTCGAAAGCTCTGGTGGATGGAGGTGATAGGCAATCTTTAGGCCAGGCTAAGAACAAGGATACCATGGTAGAGAATCTCAACCGAGAATGTGTTTGCCAAGTGAATGAGAAAATCCTTCGTTGGTTGAGAACCTCAGTAGTTGCCCGCTGTAAGGGTGATGATGATTCGTATCCAATTGTGTCTTGTATGCGAGCAAATAGTACTGATAACATTGAGATAAGTCCAATGTCAGGGGATAAATGCTTAGTATCATTTAGTTCTGACCAGGATTTACAAGAGTATAGAATGAATGGATGGAAAGGGTTAAAGAAGTGGTTTACTGAGTTTGAAAGCTCGATTGACGATGTGGATTATGGGATGAGAAAATGTAGGTTGATGGTATTTGGAGTCCCTATTCATGCTTAGTTTCCATCTACTTTCGAAAAAATGGCAAGGGTGTTTGCAAAATATGTCACTATGGGAGGGGAGAGTGCTAAAGTTGCAGCTTTTGAAAATAGCTTTTACGGAAATAAAGACTCCAAAAAAAGGCAGGATACAAGAGGAAATAAAACTTACCATAGATTCACTCCAAAAAAAAAAAGAAACTTACCATCGATAATAAATGCTTCACGGTATGTATTAAGCTCACACTTGAAGATTCAAAGAGCTGAATAAGTGGCATGTCTGGCATGTCTGGACAAAATAGTCGAGGAAAATAAGATAGCCACAAAGAAGACCCAAATGCAACGTTTAAATAATGCTTGGGTAAAGACAAATTGGGAGGCCTACACGCTCCGTTTCAGCAAATAAAGAAGATCACAAATAAGCTGATCAAAGCGTGGCGTTTTGTTTACCATTCCCTTTTTGGAAGTTAGTTAATGTTTAATTATTAGTTATTTGTGCAGCTTAATAGTTTTCTTTTCTTCTCTGTTTAAGCATTATACCCTGTATATATACTGTGCAAATATTCCCTTTGAGGTAATGAGAATGTTTTCATTCTCCCATGTCACTACGCCACTCCTTCACCTTTTCTAATATGGTATTAGAGTAGGACCCGAAATTCCAGTGAACAATACCCTGTTGTCAGTGATCTGGGACTCATTTAACAACAGGTGTTCTTTGTCTTCCTCTCATCAGAACTGGCCACCAATAAGTTCTTTTGATAGTTTCTTTTTACCTAAAGTTTTACCGTTAAAGTTCTTTCAACCTTATTATACTTGAAATCAATCTTTGATTTACAAATCACTATGTCTTAGACAAGTGAAACAAGGTCACAAACCTTAGCTCAAACACAAGCCTAACAGATTCAAATCTCACCTATAGTAGACCTTCACTCACCCAATTACCTCCATCATATTGGTCATCCAAGGTCAGTGGTGGTTAACCCCATGTTGACCACAAACAACTATGTGGCCTAGAGTAGGTCCTTCCTTCTAGCCTTTTCAATAAGGAACAAAGTAGGATTTATCAATGGAATTGTTACCAAACCAAAAATTATAGACCTTTTGTTCTCTACTTGGACTTGTTGCAACAACCTAATAGTGGCTTGATTATTGGATTCAATCTCACCAACAACCTAATAGTGGCTTGATTATTGGATTCAATCTCACTACCTATAGCTTCCATTGTTTATTGGATCAGAAGCTATGGTTTTTCTCTATTTTCCTTAGGATTAACCACTCATCAAATGAGGTCGATCCTCACAATTGAAAACTCAATGTTTGAAGCTTTTTGATATTTACTAAGTGTAAAAGACTTGTCAAACATTTTCTAAAACCTTAAGGGATTAATGAGATAAATCAAATCATTTCAAATGCTTGTGTGCAAATTCTAATCAACATAATTTTGTCAAATCAAAACTTAAATAAATTTTGAAGTTAACAATCACTGATCAAGTTGCCATGAATGCTTCTCAATCCCAATGTCTTCACACATCTCTAACCATTTTCAAGGTAGAAAACCCTTCTATCATTGTGGTTTTTGTGGCCTTGATGACCATGTCGAGTCTCGACATTGTAACAAACTTGAGACTAATATCATCGTAATACTAACACTAGATTTTCTCTTCGGCCTTAAGTAGTTGCATCATTGTCTCATGGCAATTCCACTTCTTGCTTAAATTTCTCTCAGTAAAGGTACTCCAATACCAAACCTTGTAGGTACCTTGACTTCCTTATCATCTATTTCTCATGCCAGTTCATGGATTATAGACACTAGTGCCACTGATCATATATGCCCATTTTTTAATTTAATGTATTCACCCATTGCACATTATTCTTCCCAGCTAGTTCATTTACATAATTGTCATTTTGTTCATGTTTCTCATGTAGATTTTGTGACATCTTTCACTTCATTTATCCAAAGTGCTTCATATTCTGTGAAATTTCACATTAAGTAAGAGGATAAGTTAGGAAATCCTTAGGTGAGCATATAGATTACATATTTTGAACATCAAACTTAGTTTACCTTCAAAAGAATTCATTGATACTTTTGGTTGTTCGTCATTGTTGAAGTAGAAATTTTCTAAATTTGGAAGGGGTCAGAATATGTGATTTTTATAGAACAAACTTTTGGAAATAAAAAATAGTGGTAATGGTTCCTTTGATTTTTAAATGGCCAAAAATGATTTTTCCATAATTTTTGGAATAAGTTTACTATGGTAAATGGGAGCCACAAATTTAATTTCGGTCGAACTTTTTCAATTTTGTTCTTGAAACCAAAATTTAGACTTTGATTCTTATGAATTTTATTTTTTTGATATTTTTATTGAATCCAAATGTGGGGTTGTTTGCTTATTTATACTAAATACCATTTAAGTAAATGTTTTCATTTTTACTTCTTTCCCTTTTACTCTCCATTTACTTAAAGAACTAAAAATGAAGACATTTACTTAAATGGTATTTAATGTAAATAAGCTGGATAGGTTTAATAGATAACCTGTTTCAAATGTATTGATACATGTTCATGATGTATCAATACATATGGTCATGTATTAGTACATGTTCATAATGTATCGATGCAATTTTTCCAGGACCAAATGCATCGATATATTTCATCGATTTCAAAAAAATAAAGGGGGCATAATTGTATTTTCACGTTTAAAATTATAAATACCTCACATTTTTGGAGGATTTTCAACCTTCAGTCGTTTTTCTAAGGTATTTCTCTCAACTCAAGCCCTCTCAACTTGTTTTTAACTCAAATCTTCATTTTTTTATGATTAAATGATGTGGTCTTGAGTTTTTATGAAAAATGTAACATTTTTAAGCTTTGGAAACTTTAAATCTTGATTTCTAGTTTTTGAAAATATGATTTTATAGCCCAAATTTTCTATTGGTGATTAATGCTTAAAGGTTTTGTGATTTTCTTAAGCATCTAAGCTCACCTCAAGTAAGGATGAAATATTTATGGGATTTTAAGCATGGGTTTTAGCTAGAAAATTAGTTTAACTAAAAATGAATGGTTTCAAAAGTATCTAGAATAATTATTACATGATTTTTATTCTTGGAAATGATTATGATGATTGTTGTATGATAGGAACACTTGAAAACTCCATGGATATTGCCGAAACAGACTTGTAATTGGAGCTAGGAATCTACTTTCCAATTAGGTGAGTAGATACACCTTTTCAAGTATATTAATATGTAAAGTTAGCATGATTTTTATGGAAATGGTTGTTTAAGTATGTTGAAAAATTATTTCCATAAATGGTTTATTAAAGGATTTGAACTACAAGGTTTTATGAAGTTTTCAAGGAAATGTTCAAATGATTTGATTTGATAATGATTTTCAAATTGTTTACCAATCTACTATGTATGTAAATATGCTATTATGTACTAGCTTTTAACAAGGGGAACAAGCCCTTTCACATTTGTAGCCCACTCGATTATTCCAACCTTCGAGCTAGTGTGGGTATGAGATATTTCTATGGTTGATGTATGAATGTTATTATGCACATGTTAGACATGATGTAGCATGATAAGAATGTCAGACGCATGAGTTCCATTTATGAGATTGTAACATGTATGCCATGTGACGTATGTGTTAAGGATATCATGTACACTATGGGCTAAGCATGTGAATGATTTATGAGATTATGAAATGTATGCCATGAGATGTATGTGTTAAGATAGTAGTATACATTATTGGCTAAGCATGTGAGTGATTTATGAGGTTATGAAATATATGCCATGAGATGTTTGTGTTGAGATAGTCATGTACACTATGGGCTAAGCATGATGATGATTTATGAAAATGTTATATGTTCATGATGAAAGCTAAGAATGAGAATGATTCGAAGCTTAGGAGATCTTATGATAATTGTGGGTGAGGCTAAAGTGCCACTCAGACAACTATGATGTTTGTTCATGTGAGGTGAACTAGAAGGTAGTGAGGACTTTGTCCACTACTTGCTTGAGGGAGGTGGGACCACTGGATAGATCGTGGATGAGGCTAATGTGCCATTCATGAGAGTATGCTAGGAACTCAAAATAGTGGGGGTTAAACCACTATTCATCGACATGGAGCAGACCCATTCACAGATGGAATGCTATGATGAATGAGTTTAATGAGTTTAAGGAATGATTAAATAAGTATTATTTGATGTTATATGTTTAAATGCTTTTTTTATGATTGAATGAATATTGATAAAGTTATTCACACTATAATGTGGTGATAATGGCTTGGTTAGACAGAACCTTAGCTTAGGGAATGATCCCTCAATGTAGAAAAACTTATGAATGGGTTAGATTTAGGAAAATACCTAGAAAGTTGGATACTATGGCAATAGTATCGATACATATGAAGTATGTATCGATACATTTTCAACAGAATGTTATAGGATGAATTTTTTGTGAAATTTATCGATATATTTCCAAAGATATTGATATTTTCCTTGCATGTATCGATACATTCTAGAATGCATCTATGGAATTGTTGCAGAATTGGCTTCTCAAGTGATTTTAAAAAGGTTTTCAAGATTAAATGGTTTCTAATGATTTATACAAAGATGTTTTCCTTGCAATGTTATTCAGTGGATGATTGAATTCTATATTTCATGAATATCATGGTAATGTGAAAGGATTTGTGAATCATATGTATTTATAATTGCATGGTTACGAAAAACTCATATCCCCTGGCTTAATCCCTTCCCTATACCACTTACGAATTTTTTGTGGCTCACATGTTATTTTTTCTCACTATTTTTGTTGCAGATTAGTTATTGCACTCTCTTGATAGTAGCCAGTGTCATAGAGACGTGATCCGTTCATTCCTCATTGGTAAGTGTCTAGTAGTCTCTTGATGCCTAGCGAGTTGGGTCATGTTCCGCTGACCAGTCCGTCTATGTTATGTTTATGCTTACAAATTATGAACGTGTTTTAACGGATTATGATTATGTTACAATAATGTAGCCAAATGTTTAGGCATATACATTATGAATGCTATGTTAAATGTTTGAAGTGGGTCAAGAGCCATATGGACAGCTAAGGGTGTTGAGACATGTAAATAATATGGTGCACTTCGAACATGGCACTCTAACTAAATATGAAATATTGCATTTACACTAATATGTTGAGATGTTCCATATATGTGTATGTTGCGTATGGTGGTATGCATGAGTTGATATTGTATGCTTATGGATGTTTATGTATGCTTTCGCATTGATGAATGTTTAATGATATATGTTAAAGAGGCTTGCTTGGGCCTAGCGGGTTATACCCGTCTGGGTTCATGCCCCGATCATGTTTCACCATAAAATGGGATGTAAGATATTCCTCCTTTTCAATTCAATCTTCTTTTCATTAGCAAAATTACGAAACAATTGAATTGTTTTTGTTAGCTTGTATCTTGATTTTTGTGTCTTTACAGACGTCATGATGAAGAAGGTCATTGTACCATGTAGAGAATGTGATGGTCTCTATTATTATGAATCACACCTGATGTTGGTCAGATATACATGCAAATGCATGTGATCGTACAAGTAATATAAAGTATGTTGAGTATCATTTCCCACAGAGATTTGTACCTATTCTTACTGAGTACTAAACTTCTAACAAAATAATCTTATCCAAGCACTTGATTTCAAAGGATTGATTAAATTAAAAATAATTAATTGATTAAATAATTAACGAAGTACAAAATGTCACTAAAAGAAATATTTATTCAAAACCTAGGATTATGGGGTTTTCAAAACTTTGTCTGATTTAAATCATTTCCCTTAACTTAGATTAATGGAGTACGTGGTTAACATAGAATTCAAGTGATGTACACGTCATCTATCAAGATCATGCACACATAAATCAATCCCATATGTCTATGTAAATTAATTAGATAAAAGTTCATTAAGTTCATGCTCTAATATGGTTGCCTAACTTATGTAGGTATATGTCTATCCTAAACAAGAAAGTATCACCTAACTCTGAAGTGAATTAAACAAAGGTTACTCAAAACTATGGTCTATTCTAAATTTCCTTTATCGAGTTTCATTTAGAGACCCATTACACATCAACTGGTGATCAAGCAGTGAAAAGTATTAAATACAGATTTGAATAAACCATGTGATTTCCATTAACACTAAGCAAGAAAAAAAATCAAATAATCAAACTACATAATGAAATATCTCAAAATCCTAGAAAAAGAAATTAATTTATCATTGTATTTACAACATACACAATTAAATCAAGAGAAAATATCATTGCTATAGCAAAATAATAAGAAGGAAATATCTTGCCAACCTCCTCGCTAATAGGCTTAAGGCAGTTATCTCCTTGGTGGTCATTGACAATCAAAATGCCTTCATTAGCAATTGCCAAATCACAGATGGGATCATGTTAACTAATGAAGT
The DNA here is from genome assembly GCF_000208745.1 of Theobroma cacao. Taxonomy (NCBI): domain Eukaryota; kingdom Viridiplantae; phylum Streptophyta; class Magnoliopsida; order Malvales; family Malvaceae; genus Theobroma; species Theobroma cacao. The sequence goes on from NC_030851.1 coordinate 35,593,782, forward strand.
TATCCATAGTATGCATGGAAAACTTCACAACAAGGGTGGTATTGTTCTTCAACTTGACTTTGATAAGGCATTTGACCATGTGGATGGGGAATATATTTCTCTGGTCATACAGGCTATGGGCTTTGGTCATCAATGGTGCAGCTGGATTTATGAGTGCATTTCTATGGTCTGGGTTTTTGTTCTTGTTAACTGTTTTACCACGCTCGAATTTCCATGAAACGTGGCCTTCAACAAGGGGATCCACTCTTTCCTTTTTTGTTTATCATGGCAGTGGAAACCCTTCATCTTTCTCTAGTTAAGGTTGAAGTGCTAAACTTTATTGAAGGCATCACCCTCATTTCTTTCAAGCTTGCTATCTCCCACCTACAGTTTGTGAATGATACCGTTTTGTTTTTACGCCCCAATATTTAGGACACGGTCAATATTAGACGCATTCTACAATGCTTTGAACTAGTCTCTGGACTACGTATTAACTTTCACAAATCTTGTGTTTATCCGGTGGGAATAATGTCCTCTGTGGGTGACGAGTTCTCTTCAGTTCTCTAGTGCAGGATTGGCTCTCTACCCTTCACATATCTTGGTATTTCCCTTGGTGCTAACCCAAGAAGCATCTCCACATAGGATCTTGTGATTTCTAACTTCAAAAGGCTACTTGCACTTTGGCAAAGGAAGTATCTATCTCTTGCTAACATAATCACACTTATCAACTCAGTTTTAAATTCATTGCCTCTTTATTACCTTTTTGTCTTTAGGCACCTAAAGGTGTCATATGTAAACTTGAGTAATTATGATGCTATTTCTTATGGGGAGGATCCATGGATAAGCGCAAGATGCCTAAAGTCAACTAGTCCATTGTTTGTAAGCCCAAAAGATTTGGTGGGTTAGGGATCTCTAGCTTTTCACATAGGTATCTTGCCCTTCTCGCCAAATGGTGGTGGCGAGATGGGACAGATAAGGAAGCTTTGTGGAGACGTTTGATTGTTGGTAAATATAGGAGTGGTGATACTCATTGGACCCAATCTGTTTCAAACATGTCGAGAATGTCATTGATTTAGAAAAGCATCGTCAAGCTCCCATCCAACGAAAGGGTCCATAATCTAATTGGATTTCATGCTTGCCACTGGATTGTGGGGGATGGTGCCACTATCTTTCTATGGCTTGATAAATGGCTTGAGGACCTGCCTTTCTCCGTAAAGTATCCTTGCCTTATTTCGTTGGCAACAGATAAGGAAACACAAGTCACTGATGCCAAGCCTAATGGGACATGGTTTATTAGTTTCAAACGAGTACTTTTTTCTTGGGAAAAGTCAGACTATGAGGAACTTTTGTGTAAACTCTTTTCTGTTGCTCTTGTGCTAGGCAAAAAGGACAAACTTGTATGGAAGTATGACCCTTAAGGGAACTTCTCTGTGAAAACTTTCTGTCCTAGGCTAAATGACTATGATGATAATCATACGGTTTGGTTTCAATCTTTATGGAAGTTATCTATCCCACCAAAAGTTCAGTTCTTCCTTCTGCTTACAGTCCTCAATGTAATTCCTACGAAGGCTTTTCTCTTCTCTCGTGGTGTCCAATTTAACTTTGATCAGCTACGCTACGTTTGGTGTGATCTTGTTGAGGAGACTTGTTCGCACATCTTCCTCACATGCAACTTCAGTGGGCTCATCTGGGGCCTTGTTCTTCTATGGTGGGGTGTTGCTTGGTGTGTTCTTTCCACCATTTTCGACTTTATTCAAGCATGGTCTCTTTGTTCGTTTGGTGACAATGCCTCTAAAAGATGGATGATCGTCTATGGCACTTTTATGGTCATTATGGCTTACATGTAATGAATCCGTCTTCAATTCCAAGCTTTGGGATGGTATCTAAATCCTCTTTCTCATTAAGTTGTGCTCTATGTTTTGGATTCGAGCATGTGAAGGCAATGAAGCCATCGATGAAATCAGTTGGCGGTCTGATCCACGAAATTACTTATGTTAGAGAACCCCCTTCCACCTTTGACGTAGCATTTTATGGTCACCACCTCCCATTGGTAAGTTTAAATTCAATGTTGATGGCTCAACCAGAGGTCAATCAGGATCTACTGGTTGTGGTGGGGTCTTGCACAACTTTGACGGTTTTGTAGTAGGCTTGTTCTTTATTCCACTTGGTTTACATGACTTTAATTAGGCGGAGTTGATGGCCATCTTGCATGCTCTTCATTTTTTTTTCTGTCTCCACTAATACCTCTTCCCATTTAATTGTTGAATCGGATTCAAGGGTTGCTCTCTCCTGGATTAACTGTGTCGAATGAAGACCTTGGGATAAATGGCATATCTTCAATGAGATCGATTCATTGTTGCATTCCATTGGTAATGTGTCTTTCACTCATGTCTTTAGAGAAGGCAATTCACTTGCTAACTCCTTCGCTATGTATGGTGTTGATGTTTCTGCTCCCTTCCCTACTTGATGGTGAGCTCGTAAGGTGCTGAATGATTCTAACGTTGCTATCTTGTTTTATGTTCCATTGTCAGTCTTATCTTCAAGCTCTTTCTTTTTGTTGATGTTCTCCTCAATATGCTTGCTTTTGTTTTGCCTTTTTGTCTCAACAGGTTGTTAACTGTTGCTTGCAGATGCTTGTACTAGCTGGCCTTTAGGCTAGCATTCACTGTAGTCTCAGTGATTTTAATGAAACTTTAATTTGGCTGAGCAAAAATAAAAAAAAAAAGAAAGAAATGAAGGGTAAAGAAAAATCAAATCCTTTGTCGATTCTTGATCCTCGATTCCATCGATGTCTTCTTGTTTTTCTCATTGAAAACTCTTTTCTTTTCTCTTAAAAATTATTGTTCATTGCCTTTCTGAACCTCATTTCTCAGCTGCTGAAAAAGACCTATTTATAGCCACCAACAAACCCTAAAAACTCATTTCTTGATTGGTTGCACTTCATTAATCCACATCAGAGGTTTTGAAAATGTACTCGAAGGTTTTATAAGAAAAGGTTACTCTTCATCTCTAAATGAGGTTACGTACCTTTAAAGAAATATTAATTCTAGTTACCTAAAGGTGTCATAAGAATATACCCAAAGGTTTTGAGAATGTACCCGGAGGTTTTTAAAAGAAAAAGTTGCTCTTTATCTTTAAATAAGGCTACGTAATTTTAAAGAAATATTAGTGTTAGTTACTTGGAGGTTTCTTAAGAATGTACCCAGAGATTTTGAAAATGTATCCGGAGGTTTTAAAAAATGTATTTAGAGGTTTTGGAGATATACCCGGAGATTTTAAAAGAAGAAATTGTTCCCCATCTAAAAATGAGGCTACGAACTTTAAAGAAATATTAATGCGAATTGCTTGGAGGTTTTATAAGAATGTACCTAGTGGTTTTGAAGATGCATACCCGAAGGTTTTGGAGATGTACTCGGAGGTTTTATAAGAAAAGGTTGCTCTTCATTTCAAAGTAAGGGTACGTAACTTTAAAGCAATATTGATATTAATTAGCTAGAAATTTTCAGAGTGGTTATCAAATTAATCAAAGCTTGATGTCTTTGTAAGATTCTTGTGTTGGATGGGCTTTTACCTTTCCAATTGCATAGAAACTATGTGTGAAATTTGACTATTGCATGAAAATTTTCAACCTCAGTTTTGCATGGTCATGTACATGTATGCATGATTACATGATAGGAGGAAACTTACTCTCATATCGTCATTTCATTTCAATGTATTCCTTTATCGAAAGCCATTCTTCCTATCTTTGCACACTTTTTTATGACTTTTGTGCAGCTGCCAACCACTTTATCATGAAGGGACCTTCTTACTAGTCTTGTCTTATCGTTCCCAATTCTTGAAGTCATTTCCCGAAGATGAATATCACCAACGAATCATGTATACATTCAAATTTGATTTCAATTGTTCCATTGTCACGACCCGGAACTCCCCATCGGGCCCGTGACAACCGCCGCAAAGCCTCAACAGACATTCTTCAACCCGAATGCCAATCGAAATCTTGCAAGGCTCTCGTATCAGCTTTCGTACTTCCCCGGTGAGCAATAGTTGTCGAATATTGTAATTCAAAGGATTACGAGTCATTTCCAAATCAGAACATAACATATTGTTTTCTGGCTCACAGGGGCATTTTCGTCATTTTTCGTTGAAAATCTCAAAACTTGCTAAAAATATAGTAGGTAAGCAAAAAATATATATTTAGTGATTTAAAAAAAAATTAAGTATCTAAAACGTTCATTTAAAGTGAAAATTGACCATTTGAATATAATAAAAATATTCAATAAAATAAACTATTTTCTTGTAAAATAATTTTTATAAAGCTATCGGTAAATAATTCTTATAGCGTAAAAGTTAATTATATTCATATATACTATAAAGCAAATAACCAAAGCATAAAATTACTTTTACAGCGACACGTG
>NC_030851.1:35599602-35622335 GCF_000208745.1 Theobroma cacao
AAATGCATGGATAAGGTAAATCACTAGCAAAATCAAAGAAATTTTACCTTTGCTTGATCAAATCCTTGAATTCCAATACTTTCTCTTTGATTTTTCCCACCTAGGGTTTGTTCTTCCTTGGTTTCTCTTATCTTCTGATTTGGCTTATCACTATAGGAGAAATGGGCTGATTTTTCACCTTTTTATAAAGAAATAATAAAATAATAAAAGCATGACACATGATATTTCCTTATTGGTTCAAATTTTAAATATTTGACTTTTAATTCTTTAATTCTCCACCACACATTTCTCATGTTTATCCATTTCCATGATGAATAAAATCACTTGGTCTTGACAAGTGTCGGGGGTGAAAATTTACCGATTTGCCCTCGGGGTGGTAAAATTACCATTTCGCCCCTATACTCCAAATTATACCAAAAATTAAATTTTTTTTACTTCTAAACCTCAAATCATACTCCAATAAGTCAAATGGGGCCAAAAAAAATCTTTTCTAAAATTCTCATTTTGTCCCTAGATAGTAAAAATTTCGGTTTGACTCCAAATTGATGCTCGAACTCCGAATTACCATTTTGAGTCATCTCTGAACTGTGAAACTCTTAATTTCACCTTAAAATTCCTATTTGAACTAGTTCGAGGCTTAACTGACTTAATGGTACCATTAGGGGCAATATCGTCTTTTAATGATTCTTCGAACTTCCTAAATATGCAAACATTCTATTGAGCATGTAAATGACGTCGTAATTATTTTATAGAACAGGGTTTGACATCCATGCTTCCTAAACCTTGAGAAATGATCCATAAAAATGCTTGTCTCATTATTTAAAACTCTTGATCTTTATATTCTAATAACAAAAGTTACTTTACAAAAATGAAGAACTCTTTCTTTTTTGAAACATATTTTCTTTTTGCTTTCAAAATGTTGAACTAAGACAAAATGCCACCAAAATTCCCCCATAAAACTATTTTCATGACCAAAGATATTTAAGTTTTAGAAACAAAAATGAGTCAATTCAACATTTTTATAACGTGTGATACTTTAATCTCTTGAAAATTTGATGATTACTTCTTGAAAGGACTCTAGATGACAATTTGATCTTTTAAATGCACTTGGTGGTATAACACATCAAGGTTTTGATCATCAAGAAGGATTTCACTAGTTCATGAAAAATAAAAGAGGAGTTGAAGTTTCTTTGTTTAAGCTCTCAAATGAATAGTGACTTAAAATCAAATTTTGCAAAAAGATTCCTTTCAAATCACAATCAAATTTGACACTCTCTTAGTCTTATGACATGTGGCAAGATTATAAATGTCAAGACCAACTATTAAGGGCTTAATATTGCATAAGGTTATTTTGAAAGAGATAGGTTCAAAATTTAGAATGGATTTTTCTAATAGATCTTGAATCTTTAATTGCAATTGAGAGTCTTAAATACTTAAAAAGAGTCTAACGCATTAGAGTTGCCTTTAAATGGTCTCTCTCTAATGCTTTTTGTTATCGCCTCAGTTAGAATCATGAGTGGCTTCATAATTTCATTTCGCTTTAGACTACCATTTCGGGTATTCACCTTAAAGCTTCATCTTTTTTTCTTTTCTCTCTCTCTTTCTCTTTTTTTATTGATTGTTCCATCATGCACTTGAAAAATTTAAACTTGGTCCAAAATGACTTAAGGGATTCAAAAGGGAAATTTTGGCAAAGAAAATAAGTCAAGGTCTCATTTTCTATATGATGATCTCTTTTTATAAGAAAGTTCTTCAATGTAAGTATCCATACTTGATCAAAATGGACTTCTTCAAGCACATAATGTAAGCCATGGTTTAATGGTGTTGAAAAAATGGGATAAAAAGGCCCAAAATGTGTATTTAAAGGTGATTAAACCAAGGATCATTTCTTGTCATGTAAAGGACTTTTTAAGACATTTGTTGTTTTTCAAAGCATGCTTTTTCCATCATTTCTCTTCAATTCTTTAGCTTTCTTCTTTTTTTTTGTATTGTTTCCTTGCAATTTTCATTTGGATGGATTAAGCTTGAAATTTTCAAGAACTTAAATTTGTATCTGTCCCCATAATAAATACGATGTTCACTTTTCCTTTAACTGAATCTTCTATCATCCATCCTTTTGACAAATATTTCCTACATAGTTGCCCCCTAATGTGGAAGGTGATCTTTAGTTGAGGTGCATTTTAAAGAACATTTAATAGGCTCAAAGTGTTAGTCGCAATTAAATGTGCTAAAGGGGGGTGAATAGCACAATTTGGCTCTTTCAAAAATAGTCTCTAAGTGTAGACAAATGCAAGATAAAAAAAATGAAAATAAACAAAATCAGAGTAAACAAGACAGCGAAATTTAGAGTGGTTCGGTCCAAGACCTACATCCACTACCTTGATTATCCAATTAAGGATTTTCCAACCAATCCACTAAGAACTAGTGAAATTCATAAGCTTTCACCAAGTTTACAATAGCTTTTACCAAGCTCAGCCAAAACCTTTCACAATAGTTTTTCCCAAGCTCAACTATAACCCAAAACCTAACTTTTCAAGGCTAAGTTAGAACCTTTATCTAAACAAGCAATCATAGCTTGATTGAACCCTTTAGAGTGACCCTTTCACTCTAAGAACATAAAGAGAAATGAAATAGAGGTGTACCTATGATGACAAAGTTGATCTAAATGGTACAAGTTGAAGTGCAAAACACAATTACAAGGATGGGCGTTGAGTGCAAGAAAATGTAGAAAGATTTTTGCTGGTTTTTAAGCTCTTTTTGCTTGGAAGCCTTCTCTTTTTTTGTTTCTATCCATTGACCCCTTTTTATACTTGAAGAAATAACTCTGATGGCAGTTTGACAGTTTTCTAGCCCTTGGAAATAGTTGGAAGTTGATTTTAGCAATTAATCTATCTTTTAGTGCAGACTTCAAAATTGCAAGCAGAATGCTTTTAGTCGACTAACCGATATCTTAGTCGACTATGTCGTCTCTGTCTTCTAATCCCAGTTTCTGGCAGTTTTGGCAGTGTGCATTTAGTCGACTAACTCATTCCTTGGTTGACTAAATTGGTTCTGTTTCTCAATACTCTTCAGCTCGCCAATCTTTGATTTAAATCTTAGCTGACTAACTCTTCATTAATCGACTAAGGGGGTTCTATCTTGTTGATCAATTGTGACTACCTTATTTCCATGCTCTTTGATATGTGCATATTAATGATTGATCATTTATTTGCTTATAATTTTGTCCTGCACACTTAAGTAAAAATATTAGATACAAATGAATGGGAATGTTTTATTATCATAAAAAACTAATAGAGCTAACAATCTCCCTTTTTTTGATGATGACAAAACATTGCTTGATTAACTGCACAATGTCTTTTTATTCTTTTTAATCCTGCAGAAAATGGGGATTGCTCCCCCTAAGTGTGTGCATATTTTGGTTATTCATTCCAACAAATTTTATTCATGTCATGTAGAAAATGACATTATTCATTCAGAGTATATATATATCCATAAATATAAAGTGATTTACAGCAAGTGAATGTTGACAAATTTTCATCTTTATTTCACTAGTGTCTGTTAACAATATATTGTTACTAGATTTTGTCTTTGCCATTAATTGTTCATCAGATATAATATACTCAGCATCCATATGTATTCATAAACACAATTCATTCATAATGTCATAATGATAATCAAGCATCAACATTTTATCCCAATATCAGTATAACACCATATTTTTATCAGCAGCAGTTAAAATACCATAGATAGTAAGACATCATCAGATATTTAATTATCAACAACCAAGTAACATAAACATATTAGCATCCCATTTCACACATAAAAGTATAAACAACAAGGTTAAATTTAAGTGTTCAATTGCCAACATGGCACAAACAGTAGATTACCACAAAATAACAATTAATGTTTCAAAACTGCCCCTAGACATTTTCTACTTCTTATCTCCCCTAAGGTCCTCGCTATATTCCTCCCCTTTTTTGTTATCATTAATTCCTAATCATCTTGAGAGGAGGATGGGGGAAAGGATTCATCATCAGTATAATACTTGACATTGAGGGGTTGAGGAGAAGATTTTGGCTGAGGCGAGGGTTGAGGTAGTGATTTTTCAAGGGATTGTTCAGGGGATGAAATTTCAATAGGGTTTTGAGGAGAGGAGATTGGTGCTGGCTTGGCTTTCTCAGCAAATCTAGATGATTTCCTCCTTTTGATGAACTTTGTTTTAGTTTTCATTGTTTTCTTGCCCATGCCAGGTGGTTTGGACTTGACTTGGGGAGCAGTAGTGGTCCTTACTTTTTCTTTTCCAAGTTTCCCTTTTGCAATAGGAGCTAACGTAGATGCTGCTTGCTGAGCTTTTGCTTTAGCTACCTCTTTCTCAACTTGCTCCTCTTGAACCATTTGATGGAAAAGTCCCATAATTGAAACCTCTTCAGAATGTGGAGGAGATGGTTGAGGTTGGGGTTCAAAAGGAGGATTTTCATTAAGTGATCCAAGCTCTTCGATTCTTTGTATTGATTCTTCCTTGTCCTGAGGCTCAAGTGAGGGGGTTTTTTTCAGTTGTTCTACCTCAGGTTCATGACCTTCAGCTTGCACCTCAGCTTCTTGTCCTGCTGGAGCCAAGCTAGGAGTTGCAAAGCTGTCTGTAGCAATTGATTCAGATGGCATTTTTTCTTTTCCTTTCATTTTGCTTTCCATTTCTGTTATCCTTTCTTCAATTTTCTGAATTCTTACTCCTTGATCTATGAGCTTCCCATCAATTCTCATTAGTAGATTAAAAATTACTTCATTTGAAAATTGAGATGGTGCTGCCTCTGGTTGAGCAGATAAGGAGGATTCTTTTCCTAGACTAGCCTTGGGGGTTTTAATGTATCTTTCTCCATCGAGTTTGTACCCCATTTTAGGCAAACTTCCTAGATAAATGGCTTGGTCTTTAGTTTTGACCCTGTCTGCCTCAAATCTTGAACTCTAAATTCCTTTCTTTAACACTAGAAAAGTGATGATATTTCCATAAGGCAAGTTTATCTTCTCTAGTCTACATGCTCCCCTCATTCTTTCAATCATAAACCTTCCCAGATTAAGTGCAACACCACTAAAAGCATGTTCCATTAGCCGTAAATCTTTGAGGCTAATGTAACTTAAGCTTCCACTCCTGCCATGAATATTGGCGGCAATAAAGTAATGTAGAATCCTTATTTGAAGACTTGTGATAAGCCCAACATTACTCTTGGAGGAATACTTTTCTCTCTTCCCTGTGATAACTTCCCACAAGGATGAGGGGTTGTAATTCTCAGAAAATTCGAATTCTCCCTCATTTCATTCTATTTTAAGAAGTTCCCCTAAATCCTCACCAGTGACGGTGAATTCTTTCCCATTCAAAAACACATCCAGACCCTCATCAAAATAATCATCAAGATCTTCCAATTCACCCTTGTCAACAGCTATACTCGAATAAAATTCTTTAACTAAATTAACACTGTATGATCGGTTTCTAAATGTGCTGAACTCCTTCAATTTTAACTCTTCAAAATAATTTGATAGACTTGTCACGATTTCAAGCATTTCACTAAAGCTTTCCCAGTCAATATATTTTCCACAAGAGATGGTTGCATTCTCTATTTTCCTAAATCTCTCTTCATGTACTTTATTTCTAAATTTAGAAGATGAAGAAGTACCTTTCTTGTGCGATTTGCCCTTTTTTTTCTTCCTTTCAAATTTGTGGATCTTTGGTTTTCCAGATTCTTTGCTTACAGATCCCGACTCAATCCTCTTCTTTTTCTTCAGTATTTTAACTTGCAGACTTTCTTCCATTGGCCGTTTGCCTTTTTTTTCTCCAAAAGTTCTTGAGATTTTCTTGATTTCATCATTTGGTTTGGAGGATTTTGGACTTAGGGTTTCAAAAGGTTGAGAGGTGAGGGTTTCGATTTTAGACGTTGATTTCAGCAGAGAGAGAGTGTAACAAAAATGGGTTGAGAGCAGTTTAATTCCAAAAGAAAACTGTCTGACTTCCCCTATTTAAGTGTAATTTGTAACTCCCCCTTCAAAATTCAAAAATTGCCTCGTAATTTTATTTTTGGTTTGGGTAGTTTTTCTTCTGTATTTTATTTCCCGGTAGGTAATTTCTTCTTATTATTTTATTCCTGCTGCCTTTAACTTAACTGAGTCTTATTATTTAATGAAATAGAATGCTCTTAGTTGACTAAGATTTTCTTTAGTTGACTAAGTGCCTTCTGTTTTATGTGTATGAGTAAAAAAATTTACCTACAACTCCTGCATATTAATCATTCCTAAATTCCTTCTAATCTTACAAAATCTATCTTCATTTAGAGGTTTGGTAAAGATGTCAGCTAATTGATGCAAAGTATTTACAAACTTAATTTTAACATCTCCCTTCACTACATGGTCTTTAACAAAATGGTGCCTAATCTCAATGTGTTTAGTCCTAGAATGTTGCACATGACTTTTTCATATATCAATTGCACTTGTATTATCACAATATATCGGTACATTATGTACTATTATTCCATAGTCCTTTAATTATTGTTTAATCCACAAAATTTGTGTACAACAGCTGCTTAGAGAAACATATTCTGCTTTAGCTGTGGATAGAGCTGCTGAATTCTGTTTCTTACTTGACCAGAATATCAGCATTCTTCCTAGAAATTGGCATGTTCCACTAGTACTTTTTCTATCGATTTTGCTTTTTGCAAAGTCTGCATCCGAATAGCCTACAAGATTAAATAATGATTCTCAAGAGTACCATATTCTTAAGGTTTGTGTTTCTAAAAGGTATCTAAAAATTCTCTTAACAGCAGTTAAGTGTGATTCTTTAGGTTGTGACTGAAATCTAGCACATAAACACACACTGAACTGAATATCTGGTCTGCTTGCTGTTAAGTAAAGTAATGATATGATCATACCTCTATAGAGCTTTTGATCAACATCCTTTCTTTTTTCATCTAAATCAAGTTTGGTGGATGGACTCATTGGTGTACAAATTGATTTTAGCTTCAGCATATCAAACTTCTTGAGCATGTCTTGAGTGTATCTTTCTTGGTTCATGAAGATTCCTTTCTCGCTTTGCTTGATTTGAAGGCCAAGAAAGTACTTCAGCTCACCCATCATGCTCATCTCAAATTCACCCTGCATTTCTTTAGCAAAGTTATTGCATAAAAGCCTCATTAGTTGCACCAAACATAATGTCATCCACATAAATTTGAACAATAATTAAATCCTTTAAATATCTTTTAATAAACAATGTAGTATCAATACTACCTCTAACATAACCTTTTTCAACTAGAAATTTAAAAAACCTCTCATACCAAGCTCTAAGAGCTTGTTTCAATCCATGTAAGGCTTTATGAAGTTTGAAAACATGATCTGGTTTTTCAAAGTCTTCAAATCCAGGTGGTTGTTCAACATACACTTCCTCTTGAATAAATCCATTTAAAAATGCACTCTTTACATCCATTTGGTACAATTTAAAATTCATAAAGGATGCAAATGCAAGCAACAACCTTATGGCTTCATTCCTAGCAACTGGTGTAAAGGTTTCATCATAGTCAATTCCTTTATCTTGGTTGTATCCTTGGGCTACTAACCTAGCTTTATTTCTAGCTACATTTCCTTGCTCATCGCCTTATTTCTAAACACCCACTTTGTTCCAACAATAAGGTGATTTAAGGGTCTAGAAATTAATGACTACACACGGCTTCTTTTGAATTGATCAAGTTCCTTTTGCATGGCTAATATCCAACTTTCCTCTTTTTTTGCTTCCTCAAATGTCTTGGGCTTAATTTGAGATATGAAAGCTGAAAACTCACAAGTCTCTCTTGTTGCTCTCCTAGTTTTAACACCTTATGAAATATCACATATAATTAGTTCTTGTGGGTGATCTTTTACATATCTCCAACTTCTTGGAAGATCACTATGCTGAATTTTTACTCTTTGCAAATTTTCTGGAGTTAGAATCTCATTTTCTCTTTTAGGTGAGCTTTTTTCATTATTCTTATTGTTTTCTAAGCTCATTTCTTCCATTTGCTTTTCAAGGATCTCTACATCATCATCATCAACATGAATTTCCTTTTGTAAAGCATTAGACTCATCAAAAACTACATGGATTGATTCTTCAATAGTTAAAGTTCTTTTGTTGAAAACTCTATAAGCCTTTGAGTTTAATGCATATCCTAAAAATATTGCCTCATCACTTTTTGCATCAAACTTGCCTAAGAACTGTTTCCATTGTTTAACATAAAACATTTACAACCAAAACTCCTAAGGTGGGAGATATTTGGTTTCCTACACTTGTAAAGTTCATATGGAGTATTTGATATCATTGCTCTAATGGATACTCTATTGAGGATATAAGCTGCTGTGTTGACAGTTTCTGCCTAAAAATATTTTGGAAGATTATTTTCACATAGCATTGTTCGGGCCATTTCCTTCGAGGTTCGATTTTTCCCTTTTATAACTCCATTTTACTGGGGTGTTCTAGGTGCAGAAAAATTATGATTCAACCCCTTTTCATTCTAAAATTTCTCAAATTTATCACTTTCAAATTCTCCTCCATGATCACTCCTAATATTACCTATGGCTAGTCCTTTTTCATTCTCAACTTTTCTACAATAACTCATAAATGCTGGTAGAACATCATTCTTATGAGCATGAAAACAAACCCAAGTGTACCTAGAGTAGTCATCAACTATCACAAAGCCATACGATTTTCCTCATACACTAGTTGTACTTATTTGACCAAATAGATCAATGTGCAACAATTCAAGAGGTCTAGTTGTTGACACAATCTTCTTAGTCTTAAAAGATGTTCTAACTTGTTTTCCTAGTTAGCAAGCATCACATATCTTATCTTTTTCAATTTTAAGATCTGGCAATCCAACAACTAGATTTTTCTTAATTAATTTTGATATAGTATGCATGCTCACATGTCCTAGTCTCCTATGCCATAGCTAGCTATCATTTTCAGCATTTGCCACTAAACACATTTCACAATTCATTTCAAGATCTTCAAGAAATACAACATACATATTCTTTAATCTTCTTCCTATAAATGAGACTTTATTTGTGCTTATATCTATCACTTCACACTTATTTGAATCAAAGCATACTTTAAATCCTTTATCACATAATTGACTAATGTTCAATAAATTATGTTTCAAGCCTTTAACCAATAACACATGACTGATTTGTGTTTAGGAGTTCTTACCAACTGTTCCTATACCATGGATTCTACCGTCTAAATCATCACCAAACGATATGGTTCCTCCCTTTCTTTTATTGGAGTCATTTTTGTTTCTAGTTCTCCATGAAGAACCTTGATCTTTTCTAAACCCTCTTCTAGCCAATCTACAATTTCTTTTGCCCACAAGCTTTCTAAATTTCCTTGCAATCAGTGCTAACTCTTCATCATTATCACAGGATAGCTCTTTCAACTCTTCTTCAAGAATGCTGGCTTTTAGTGTAATGCTCTTTTTCTTTTCTTTTACTGCTCTCCTATCTTTTTCTTCTTCTTCCTTGAGTTCTAGCTCATGAGTAAGGAAAGAACCACAAATATTATTTAGAATAATAACATTTAGGTCCTTTGCTTCTCGGATTACAGTCACTTTAGGCTTCCAATTTTTTGGTAGTCTTCTAAGAAGTCTTTTAACAATCTCATGCTTGAGTATTGGTTTGCCTAGCTGACTAAGTTTGTTTGTGATATTTGTGAATCTATCTAACATGCTGGTGATATCTTCACTAGGTTCCATCTTAAACATTTCATAATTATGGGTCAAGAGGGATATCTTGGACTCCTTGACTTGAGAAGTCCCTTCATGGATAATTATAAGTTTATCCTACACTTGTTTAGCTATTCTACAACTTGATACTTTGTTGAATTCGGTGGGAATCAAGGCACAATGCAATGTATTGATAGCCTTAAAATTTGTTTGGACTTTCTTAGTTTCAGCCTCGGTCCATTCAGACCATGGCTTAGGCATCATCTCATTGGTTACTATATTTAAGGTTAAGAGAATAAAGGGTCCATCAATTATTACATCCCACATTTCATAATCAATTACTCTAATGTATATTGACATCCTAGTGCTCTAATAAGGATAGTTAGAGCCATCAAACAAAGGTGGTCTGTTTGTTGATTGTCCCTCAGCAACTATGAATTTTTGGAGAGCCATTTGGATCCTCCCAAAGGGTGTTAGACCTTAAGAACAGGGAACTAGCTCTGATACCACTTGTTGGTCCCAATTAAATATGCTAGATGGGGGTGAATAGCATAATTTGGCTCTTTCAAAAATAGTCTCTAAGTGTAGACAAATACAAGATAAAAGAAAGAATGAAAATAAAACAAAATCAGAGTAAACAAGATAGGGAAATTTAGAGTGGTTCGGTCCAAGACCTACATCCACTACTTTGATTATCCAACTAAGGATTTTCCAACCAATTCACTAAGAATCAATGAAATTCACAAGCTTTCACCAAGCTTTACAATGACTTTTACCAGGCTCAGCCAAAACCTTTCACAATAGTTTTTTTCGGGCTCAACTATAACCCAATACCTAACTTTTCAAGGTGAAGTTAGAACCTTTATCTAAGCAAGCAATTTTAGCTTGATTGAACCCCTTAGAGTGACCTTTTCACTTTAAGAACATAAAGAGAAATGAAATAGAGGTGTATCTATGATCACATAGTTGATCTAAGTGGTACAAGTTGAAGTGCAAAACACAATTACAAGGATGGGCATTGAGTGCAGTAAAGTGCAAAAAGATTTTTGTTGGTTTTTGAGCTCTTTTTGCTTGAAGTCTTATCTTTTTTTGTTTCTAGCCATTGGACCCCTCTTTTATACTTAAAGAAACAACTCTGATGGTAGTTTGATAGTTTTCTAGCTGTTGGAAGTTGATTCTAGCCGTTAATCTATCTTTTAGTGCAGACTTTAAAATTGCAAGCAGAATGCTCTTAGTTGACTAACTGATATCTTAGTCGACTAAGTTGTCTTTGTCTTTTGATCCAAATTTTTGGCAGTGTGCACTTAGTCGACTAACTCATTCCTTGGTCAACTAAGTTGGTTCTGTTTCTCAATATTCTTCAGCCCGTCAATCTTTGATTTAAATCTTAGTTGACTAACTCTTCATTAATCGACTAAGGGGCTTCTGTCTTGTTGATCAATTGTGACTTCCTTATTTCTATGCTCTTTGATATGTGCATATTAATGATTGATCATTTATTTGCTTATAATTTTGTCTTGCACACTTAAGTAAAAATATTAGACACAAATGAATGGGAATGTTTTATTATCATCAAAAACTAATGGAGCCAACACAAAAGGGTAGCAAGTGGATAATTTCTCATTTGTGAAAGGAAAATTAAACATGGCCATTTAGCTTCTCAACTATAGTTACTAATATTGAAGAGTAATCTCTAGAAAGGAAGAATTTAAGATCAAAGGTTGATTTTCACATTTTTCCTCTTTTAGCACTATTTGAGTATCTCAAATGCATAATGTCACTATCAACTTTCCTCACCATTCTTTCATTTTTCTTATTTCTTTCTTTCTTTTTTTTTTTTTTCACAACTCAAGATTGAATCAACCTTTCCAAAATGGAAGGATTCATCGAGAATGTTTATCCTTAATCAACCACTCGAATGAAGGATCAAGGGACAACTCTTAACAACAAAGATTCCTTAAAAGCCTTTGGAGATCTAATATCAAAATACCTTATCATGATTAACTCTTTATAACTAGAAATACCTTTGCTAAATGAGAAAAGAAAAAGGGCTACTTTTCATGCCATGGTGTCTTGGAGGTATTGGGTAATCTTGATATTTTGGTTACCATGCCCTGGAATAGGGGTGAAGAAAAGCTTTAGACAATGGGTCCAAGGTTCACATTTGGTATCCAAATTGAAGGAATTTGAGAGGTTTTGGCCTATTTGAGACTTCAGCATGGCCTTGACATTTATTAACTTACCACATTTAGAGTCTTTATAAGAATGATTGATTTGTTTGATTTTTTAATGAAAGAATTTTGCAAAACAATCAATTATAACATTGGTCATCACTTAGACAAAGATCATTGTCCTTTGGTATCACAAAGTTAACGAACTTTTGAAACTTTGCTTCTTTTTGGTTCAAGTTCGTGAATAGCCTTTATTTGAATGGTTTTGGATGTTGGTGGTGTTTGGAGAAATGGTTTGAGAACATTTGCAAGGACTAGTTCACTTTAAACAATAATCATCAATTCTTTTGAGAACATGTGCACACTTTATTGTAGAAACCCTTTTCCCTTCATGACTTTTCTATCAATTTTTATGATCTTGAAAACATGTTATAAAAACCTTTATTAAATCATCATTGCATCCATAATTTTGCAAATTAAATACAAAACTTCAAAAAATTTAATCCAAAAAAAACATTAAAGCTTCAATTACAACTTCTGAAGTTTATGTTCCTTAACAAAATTTTACTCATGCCATGCACATAAATACAAAATAAAACCTTCAAATCATCTAACTTCCTTGCAAGCAATTTGTTTGGGACTTGAAACTTTTCTTCAACTTCCAACAAGAGCCCAATCTATGGCAACACTGATTTCCAATGTTCCATAAGCTCAAGAGTCAAAGTGTCATCCTTGATGAGAATTTCAATTTTCTCCTTCAATTGCTTACACTTCTCCGTTAAGTGTCCAATTGCTCTTATGTGATAGATACATTTAGCATTAAGGTCATAGTTCCTTACTAGTGGATTTGGAACTGTCTTCATTGGCATTGGATTGAGGTATTGATTCTTAATTAATAGAGGCAACAGATGATGGATCGCCATTAGCAATTGGCAAGTATTGGATATTAGAAATGATCGAGGCATAAGTGGAGGTGTGGGGGCTCTTGGATGAAAAATTGGTTGTGGGATCGGTTGATATGGATATAAGTTATGGGAAATATTATTCGAAGTGGGGTAGGAAAGTTGGTATGCCAGATAAAGATGGTATGGATTAATTCCCCATGGTCGTTGCCCCTCACCTATAATACCTTGTGCCTTTCTTTTTCTTTTCTTTTATGCATTACATTTTTCCATGCTATTGACATTGCTCTTTCCAATTTTGCCCTTTTTAATTACATTTTCAATCATCTCTCCTGGCATCACTATGTTCACAAAATTCTTGGTGGCATTGCTAATTAGCTTATCATAGTATGGTGGCTGTAAAATAACAATAAATAACATTATTATTTCTTTTTCAGTGAGAGGTGGTTAAACTTGTGCAGCAGCATCTCTCCATCTTTGAGCATATTCCTTAAAACTCTTAATGTGCCTATTTTCCATGTCTTGCAAAGAGAGCTTATCAAGGGCCATGTCCATGATATGTTTGTATTGGACTAGGAATGCTCTTGCAAGTTCTTTCCAAGAACTAATGTGATTCCTATCCAATTGAACACACCACCTAGCTGCGGACTTGGTTGAAATATTTTGGAAACAATGAGTCAAGAATTTATCATCATGTGCATGTGTAGCCATCTTCTGACAATACATAACGATATGGGCCTTTAGGCATTTGGTTTCATCATACTTCTCAAAATCTGGTACTTTGAACTTAGGTGCGATAATCACATTAAGTACCAAACATTAGTCTATTGCATCAATAGAACCATAGATGTCCATCCCTTCAATGACTTTAAGGTGTTTGTCCAAAAGGTAATGCTTTTGTTGCATTCTCAATTTTTTCCTTGGCTCAGACGAGTCTACCTTCAATTTTCCTTGCTTTCTAGGTTCATCTAAGTCAAGAATAGGAATTGGGTTAGAGAGATTTACCCTCGGAATCGACATAGTTTGCTTTTTCACTAGTAATTGGCTCTGTCCTTGCGAACCTAACAATCTTTCGAAAAACCTTTCTCCTTTACTGGCAGTCATTATCTCCATTAGCTTTGCTAATTGTTCCCTTATCTCTTCCTGATGTTTCTTGATCTTGTCCATCCATTTTGACTACTCATCTCCCATGATTCTAACTTAAGCCCATCTACCACACAAACAACAAATGGACTTCCTTGTGCTTTTACCTTTTCACAAAATGGAAACAAATTAGATTGAGTGACAAATTATATCTTATTGAAAATCTTTCTAAATATACTCTTTTTTCATACAAAACTTAGAAAAAGATCTTTTATCTTATGGAATCAACAACATTGTTGTCTCACCTTTCATTGAATGTTGTGGAGTCAAATGATGCTACTTATAAAAAGTGGATGAATGATGAATGCATGTGTGACAAACTTGAATGCATGGTGGGATAATTGTATGTACGAGTTAATGGATGATGAATGATTTGGGGCATTTTTTATACACGATGAGATTACAAGAAAGTCTAAGTTTTGTAACACATTTATTATTATTTTTTCAAGCCAACTCTTTTTCCATTCATTTTTGTTTCTGAGAAATCTTCCTTATTATTATGAAACAGAATTTAGAATATGCTTAAACCAAATTTGAAAAGTCAATTGCTGATACATTTGATCTAATCCATGACAATTCTTTGCATCATTCGAAGAATTCATTCATTTCTTGATAATTGTTCATAAGAATAAATCCATTTTTACAAACTTCAAAAGAAATTAAGAACTACTATGTCTAAACATTAAATGTTCTAAAGTCTTAAAAGCTTTTACTCAAAAGGAAAAATTCCCAATAAAGTCTAATTTTTTTGTCACCTAGACACCTATTTAGACATCCTATCACCATGCCTGAGCATCTTCGCTGGATCAAACCACTTTGCATTTATTAATGTTTACACCTTATGCTTAAAAGTGGTACAATCTTCAATGGAATGTCCCGTAACTCCACCATGATAATCACATCTTGCATTTGGGTTGTACCACCTTGGATATGGAGGTTTCAAGGGTTCCATAGGCATAACAGCAACGAGGTGATGTAGAATCAATTGGTGAAAAAGTTTTCCATAAGAAATAGGAATGGGATCCAAGTATTTGTGCATTTTCTTTTTGGATTGTTTTTGGATGACACCTTGGCTAGGAGCAAGGGTGGTTGACAATGGTGTGAACAATGGGCTCAAGGAGCTTGTTGAAAAAGTGGTCGAAAGGTGCTTGGGCAAGGGTGTAAACTTGGATGCAAACTAGTGTTCATAGGTTGAAAAGTTGCTCAAAAAGTGGTAGGTTGGAGGTATATGCTTAGTGGCAAACCACTGTTTAAAGGTTGTGTGGGGCCTAAAGATCCCATTTTGGATATAAAGCTCTTCAATTCAATCATCTGCATATTCAGCTCGTCTATTCTCTTCATAACTTTTTCCAAACCTTAATCTTTACTTGGGGCACTAAGTAAGATGTTGGACTTATCAAGGACAAATTAGCTTTCATTCAATGGTTGCTTAAGGCATGGTTCAGTTTGAAGCAATGGGAATTCTTGAGGGTGAATTCTATTGATTTCATTAAGACGTTCAACCATTTCCATCAATTTGGCAATTTTTCCTTTCATCTCTCGAAGATGATGTCCTTAGTTTTCTTAATTGTGCTCTAGTGCACTTTTCCTTGCTTTCAATTGATGTTTTATATCCTTCAACCCCCTTAACTCAAATCAAATAAATTAGAAAAGAACTATTGAAATTTCACTGAAAATTTTCTAGATGTTTTCCATAAAAGTGGATTTGTTATATTTTTCTTCAAACCTAATAAAATTGTGTGGTTCTTTATTACGGGAATAAATAAGGCGAGAAATAGACAAAAGATGAATATATGCATATGGATGCAAATATGTCATGTGCATGAATGCATGAAATGAAATGATGGCCTGATGGATAGATGAAGTAATATGCAATGAAGTGCCCTTAGAATGTAAGAAAACTTAAACATTGTACATGCAATGCGAGTACAATAAAAATGGCATAATTATTAAAAATCATGTAAAGTGAGAAGTGAAAAATTTATTCAAAATTAGAATCTTTCTTCTTTTTTCTGAAAGGAATGAAAGAAACGAAATACCCATTTTATTTCTTTTTCATTTCTACCTAAATGGAAGACCCTTCTCTCTTTTTTATTTCTTTTCTTTTTTTATGAGAGAAAAAATTGAAAAAAAATCATTTTTAATTCTTTTTTATTTTCATAATTTTTTTAAAGGACAAAAGAAATAAAAGAAAAGACTTTGTTTTTTTTCTTTTCATTACTTTTTTCCTTTTAAAAAGACATCATTCGAAGAAAAGAACTTTTTTTTTGTTATTTATTTGTTTTATTTTAACTAACCAAGATGCCATTTAAGGAGAAATAGTCAAAATTATTGTTAATATTGGCATATTCATCCATTTTATGGTTCCCCATTTGTTCATATTTTTTTCATTATTTCCAAACTGTTATGCACAAAATCAAAATAGAGAGACTGAGAAATATTCCTTCATGTGTTCTTATTTAATGGTACCTCTTTCACAGTATGTTGGAATGGCTCTATCTAAAGGAACGCTACTCATAGTTTTCTACATTTTGAGTTTGGTTTCACTCGAAGCTAAGAGGTTTTTAAATTGTTCCTCACTGTCATCCACTGAGACGAGTAAGGCACCTCGGTCCTCAGGCATTATAGGCTTCAAACAGATTAGGTTCAATATGAGTGGGAGCGTTTTGCTAGCCCGTGAGGAAGTTATCACTTCACAAGAACGTAGCTACTTAACTCCCTTAATCAAGGACAAAGCTTGTGTAGAAGGCTCATGCATGAATGCAAATTGTGTTGTGTGTGTGAAGGAATAAACTGACCTTTAACCACTGCTCTCTGTCCCTCTATCTTATAATCCCCGTAATTATTAAAAGAAATTAAATAACAACAATGAAACAATAAATGCCCCAAACAAAAATGCGTAAAAATAAATACTTGATACTAAAGGAAACAACAAATTATTAAAAACTTAAAATAATATATGATTAATTAATGGCTCAACTCTGTAAAGTCTCCAATGGAGTCACCAATCTGTCGTAATGTGCGGGTCCAAGAACCCGACCCCTAAACATGCAGAAAACTAAGGGGTCTCTACCAATCTTTTTAATCTATGTGCGATTGGTCACCTATTAAATTTGTTTTATCCGATAAAATCCTAAATTTATTGGAGGATCACCTATAAAATAAGACTCGATTTATAAATTTTTAGAGTTAGGTTCGGGAGTACGGTTACGTACGAAAAAAGATTAGCACCCCTGTGACACCCGTTCCACGAACGGTACCACTTAATCATATGTTATCCTAAACCATTAATTTTATTCTTATGTTTCCTAATTGTTGTTTATTTTATCTTTTATTTTATTAACAAACCAAAATATTTTATTTGGTTTTATAGGTGTGGTGTACATATGATGCAATCATGAAATGCATGGCAAAGAAAACTCGAATAGTACCAAACGAAAACCTTTTATTAAGGGCATTTCCTGAATCTGCCCATTATACTGGTGGGATCCAAAAATATTCTCTCATTTAGGGAATTATCTGAGAAACTCGCATTTGCATGTTTAACCAATAAATCCCATCATCGGGGTAATCATTTGCATTTTAAAAAATAATTTCGCATATGCAAATTTATTACGAGTAGAAGTCTTTTATTAAAGATATTCCTCCGAACCTTCCCATCATACTGGTGGGACTCGGAGGTATCTTTTGACCTAGGAAATTTTTTCGAAGAAACTCACCTTCACAAGTTCCCTCAAAAAGTCTAATTATCGAGACTTATTCTCGTTTACATAAAATATCTGCATGCCATGACATTTAATGATGCAAAAGTGATGCGTGAGGCAATCATAAATTCTAATATTTGTTTCTTATCTTTAAAATTTTTACTATTTTTCTTTGTATGCATATATACCTTGAAAAAATATTTTATATTTACTTATTGTTCTTATATAACCATAATTATTTCGTTATGTATTTTTTCTATGTAAATACTTATTTTTTTTACTATATAAACTTCCCTAAAAATCACATTTTTAAACTAAATATTTTATTTCATAATATTATTATTTACGTATATATTTTCTACCAAACTTCTTTCCTTATTAACCTAACCTATCTTCCTTTTGGCTAACTATGGTTTTCTTTTACCTTCTTATAAATTTATTTTTTTAATGATTATATATATATTTACCTTTATATTCTAGCCATATTCATTACTTTGATGAATTTATTATTATTTTTTAGAATTTTGATTTTTATTAATTATTTATTATCATGAATTTCATTATTTTATATAATTATATATTTTTTAAAACCTCACATATATATATATTATCCATTCCTTTTTGTATTTATTATTATTATTATATTTATTGTTATCATTACTTCTTTATTTCTTTTGTTTTTATATTTTAACTAGTTAATAATTAAGTATATATAATTTTCATTTATTTAGAATTAAAAATATTTGAATTCAAAATTAAAACCCTCCCATTGTACTGGTAGGGTCTTAATCAAAATCCCTCACTTAAGAAAATTCATTAGGAATTGCGACTTCTCACATTCCGAATAGACATCCCATCATCGGTATTGATCCTAAGTATTTATATTTTATTATTATTTCTCTATCTTTTCATTTTTTGAATTTAAATATTTATCTTTTTTTATAAATATTTTATTTTTACCTAATTCTATTTTTTATATAATCAAATACTTTATTTTATTATGATTATTATTTATATATCTTTTCTACCTAATCTGCTTTCTTTGTAACTAAATTTCCTTTATATTTTTTCTTATTTTTCTAATTTATTATATTTTTATTTTTTATTTTTACAACTAATATTTTTTATATATTTTTTCACCTAGCCCATATTTATTTACTCACGATACTTCATATGATATACAATTATATTTAGTAATATATAATATGTATGTATATATATATTAAGAAAATGATAAAAACTATTGCATAATTAATAAACAAAGAAAATAATAATAATGCAAACTAGACAAAATCAAGCCCAAAAGTAAATCAAATCAACATCAAAAGAGAGATCCATTACCTAGTAGGCTGAAACAAGCCAAAAGTCCAGTCTGTTTCCATATGGGTCACAGGCTTAGTCTAGCCTCAAGGGTCAAAGCCGGTCTAGTCCAGCTCCAAGTGTCTAGACCCTCAAACACACAGATTGATGTACAGAAGAAATGCTCCTTCTTACCTCTAGAAATGATGCAGTTCTTTTTCTTTACTGTCCAACTACCGTTGCTAAAATGGTGTCATTTTTAAGTACCTAACCCTAGGTATATAACCCCTTTTTCCCCTCTTCTTTCCCCATTTTTCTTATTCACTTTCTCTCTTTAACCGATTTTCTTTCCTCTCTCTCTAAACATAAAACCTTTATGCCCTATCTTGTCCGAAAGCTCACCATAGCTTTCTATTTCTCCTACAGCTCCCTCTTAGCCACTGATCTAACCTAAAAAACCACCAACTTTTGAACCCTAAACTCTTCAAACCAAAAGAAAAGAGAAAAAAGAAAAAAATCTATAACCTAATCTATTACGATTTGCCTATTTTCATTTTTTTGCTACTTTTCTGGAACTTCTTTTGCATCTAGCTTCCATTGTGGTTAGGATATTCAATTGTTAATGTAAGGATTTTAGGGTTCTTAGTTCTAAGGATTTTACCTTTGAAGATTTAGCTGTGCTAGGTTTCTTCTGACTACTAGGGTCTTTTTTTGTTATCTGTAAAAAATGGGATTCTTTTAGGTTTCCAAGATTCTCCCCCGTTCTCTTTTTTTTTTTTTGAGAAGAGGGCAGTTTTATAGTTTCCCTTTTTAGGTGCTGGGTGTGCCATCTTGGCTTCTTAACACCGTGAGATGCCTTGCCAGACACAAATTTCTCATGTCTTGCAAAGTGTTGGTACTAGCAAGGGTGCAAGACGCACCCTTATTGTGCACAACTGGCCTTCCATTTTTATTTATTTATTTATTTTTCCTATTTCTAGAACATTCTTGAGTTCAATTGGTGTTAATCTTGGATTATTAAATTTAATTATGTTGCTTAGTTTGATCTGTTAGTTAACAAGCCCAGACGAAACTTGGGCCACTCAATGCCCACTAGACATCTAATAGGATTTAACTAAAAGAAGAATAAAACAAAATAATAATGCAAAACAAAGTAAAGCAAGATTAGACGAAAACAAAAGTACACATACCAATATTAATTATTGATACATATATATATATATAAAAAGTTAGTGTCTATACACCGTAGTGCTCTTCCTTGGTACTGCAATGCTGAAGTCTTGGGTTTTTTTTTTTATGGGAGCATTGCTACTTCCTTGGGCCTTGCTGCCTTGAACTCTTCAAGGCCAAGGCATTGCCTGCTCTTGTGCTGCCTTGGTGCAGTTTGTTGCTGTGCCTCATCTTGTAATGTGTTTTTCTCCTACTTCAAGGTTGATCTAGGTGAAATAGTAAACATGAAAATTGTAGGTCTACCTCCCAGCTTTGCAATGGTTTAAGAGTAATGTTGATTGGATCTTTGTAGTTCAAGTTATGATTGAAACATTACGACATGTTTAGTATAAGTCTACATTTGGTCTCCATTGCCTTATTCACCAATATTCAACTTTAAGCGCATATGAACCTACAATATCAAAGACCAAATCTGCATTGACTTAAATAGAGACTTTCAACATGAATTTGAGTTAAAATTAATAAAATTAAAGTACATCAACATTCTTTGAACTAATTAACTAAAAACCTAAAAACTATCTAAAATTGACTCAAAACATGAGGACTTAGCTATTATCCCAAAACGTAGCTAAAAAACTCTATATAATTGAGTTATCACACCCTCAAACTTAAATTTTTTCAAGTCCTTGAGCAAAACTAAAATAAAGAAAATGAAGTAGCATAGTTGAAAACATTTACTAAGAGATCACACCAATTCATTGATCACCCTTAATTTCCTCATCAATTGTCTTGTTTTCCTAACTCAAGTAGAGCACAAATATCATTTAGGTTTACATTTCATTCAAATGAAAGCTCTTTTTTAGATGAAATTTTGTGTGTATGTAATCTTTTATAATGAACATCATGCACTTTAGATAAGTTTAGGCTCATGCAAACCTTAAACTAGCTTAGAATTTCATAAGTTTGCTTTTCACCTCTCTCTCCACTAATGCAGGCTCAAACTCAACTTGGATCCTTAGGACTTTATTCAGCTTATAATGTACAACGATAACTCTATTATATAAAGTTATTTTGATACATTTTGGGAGATTAAGTAGTTAGACCTTTGAATGTTTAGTTTCGGATTTTAGCATTTCAAGTGTTTTTCTAATTTAAGTTAGATTACATGTTGAATAGTTAAATTAAGTCATTCAATCTTACTTTATTTTGCTTTAAGAAAAATCAATGTCGATTTCTCTCATAGTTTTGTGTAAGATATGTGATGAACAAGGTGCAATGGAGTCACAATAGCATAAGTATGGTGAAGGCTTCACTCATACATGTTGTAGCAATTTAAAGATAACTTGAGCTACAAAAGTCTAATTGATGTGATTTGTGATCCATTGGAAAGCCAAGAGAATCGATTGTAACTTTCATGTTTACCACTTTGCTCAATTCAAACCAAATAAAGGTGAAAATCACATCTAAAGATGATAGATAGATGTAGTTCTACACAAGGTAGCATGGTGACTAAAGTCGCGACTCTAAGTTAATCATGGCCGCGACGCTGAAGGAGCTACCATAGCACCGTTGGGAGGATTATGGTCATGACACTGAGTTGATGGGGTGCACCATACAAATGACTAAGAGCAAAGTGCCACGATGCCACCAAGGAATGTGATGTGTGCATCAAATACATATATTTAATGGGAGATTAAATACCTAGTTAGTTTAGGTTAGACTAGATTTAGGATCAGATTTAGGTGATTTTAGCTATTTTATTAGTTTATTTTAATTTATGTTTAAATGGTTATTTAAGTTATTAATGTCAGTTTTATGTTATTTATATATATTTTTATGTTTTTGTAAGAGTAGGATAAAAAATAATTTCAATTAGTGAAGAAAGGTGCATAATGGACTGGTGCTTTGTTTGCATATGTTTCGGTTTTTAGACCATATCTCCCACTACAGAAGTCAAATTGACATGATTTTTAAACCATTAGAAATCTAAGAGACAGGGCTACAACTTTGATGTTTACCACTTTTCCTAGTTCGGAAGGGAAAATGGTTAAAATCTTCATCGAAGTGAAAGCACTACATCAGAACCTGAGAGTTTCTCGCTGTAGCAAGTTGTTGGCTGCCAAAACAGAATGTTTCTCGCTGTAGTGAGAAGTAGGGTACCTAAGTGTAAAAAAGACCTCTTTTGTACTAAAAATCTATTTGGTGTTGCAATAAAAATCAATTTGCAAGAAAATGAGAAATTCTCAACATTCATCATGCCAAATTTCACATGCATTACAGCCATATACCATATTCATGAACTTTTATTTCACAAACATATATATACTTATATACATAAATAAACACCAATACCACCATCATCTCACCCAGCTCATGTGCATCCCCCCACATCGTGCACATAGCTGGAGTCATCGTGTGCATCCCTCCACATCGTGCACAGTCAGTGCCATCATGTACATCCCCCCACATCATGCACACGGGCACTATCATCATCCATTTCCCTCACCACAGTCATCACCGACATGTGTATCCCCTCACATCGTGAACACGCACGGTTATAATTATCACACAATATCAACTATTAATGCACAACATATATATATATATATATATATATAT